>NW_020664463.1:2819500-2877602 GCF_002925995.2 Terrapene triunguis | reverse complement strand
CTAATGAGACGTGCAGAGATTCTGCAAATGCAGGAATTTAGCGGTTCCCTATTGATGAGTTCTTCCAAAAGTGAAAATAAACTGTTTAGAACGTACTGTACACTGTACTGAGACACAGTGAGCTCATCCTCAGTACAATTACTTGTTATTTTCATTTAGTTAGCAATTAGTTTGAAATGAGAAAGAGCTTTTTTTTCCTCTTCTAAACAAGCCCAGTCTCTCTTATGCAACAGAGTGATCAAGTAATGGAGGTAATGGGCTTGATTTGCCTCTCACTTGTTCCAGTTTTACACCAGCGTAACAGTACTGTCTTGTTTTATGCAGGTGTAAGCAATTGGAGAATCAAGCACAGTAAGGTCTAAATGACCAAACCCTACACCCTGAGTTGCAAAATATAATTCATCACAGACATGAGAAATCAGTTAGTAGTAGTTTTTATAGGTTTCTCCCTCACAACTACAGTACATGTGTATATCATCATCCAACTTCAAGCAGTTTCTAAGTTCAAAAGTTCCTGGCTAGTGATACCCAAAAAGGCCCCTTTCTGCCATAAGAACGGGAGTACTTGTGGCACCTTAGAGACTAACCAATTTATTTGAGCATAAGCTTTCATGCTCAAATAAATTTGTTAGTCTCTTTGGGTACGTCTACACTTACTTCCTGGTTCGGCGGCAGGCAATCGATCTTCTGGGATCGATTTATCGCGTCTTGTCTAGACGCGATAAATCGATCCCGGAAGTGCTCGCCGTCGACGCCGGTACTCCAGCTCGGCGAGAGGAGTACGCGGCATCGACGGGGGAGCCTGCCTGCCGCGTCTGGACCCGCGGTAAGTTCGGACTAAGGTACTTCGAATTCAGCTACGTTATTAACGTAGCTGAATTTGCGTACCTTAGTCCGAAGTGGGGGGTTAGTGTGGACCAGGCCTAAGGTGCCACAAGTACTCCTGTTCTTTTTGCGGATACAGACTAACACGGCTGCTACTCTGAAATCTTTCTGCCATGTATGTTCTCTCTTCACAACCTGACATTTAGTGACAGCTGGGTGTCTTCACTTACTCCACACTGATGGAAAGAAACACCGTCCCACAAGGTAACTTTTCATAATCACACTTCCCATGTATTCAGTGGTATATACATCTTTGAAGAGCTGCACAAACATTAATTAACTCATCCTCATAACGTCCCTGCAATAAGAAGTTGGTAATGTTATCCCCATTTTATGGATGGAGACACAGACACAACCTTGGCATTAGAAAAAAAGAGCTGCTGATGAAGAAACAGGCAGACAGAGAGGTGAAATAACTTGTACAAGGCCATGCGGGGAGTAAATAGAAGAGCTGAGATTCAAGTTCAGGAGTACCTAGCTCCCTGTCCCATGCTTTTTTCTCTACACCACATTCCCTTCTCAGTACCCCACAGTATAAGCACAATTTGAGATAGGCATGAACCAAACTCCATGGTTGAAATACCTTCCAAGGTTCCAGGAAGGTGGGATCTAAGATTTGTTACATGACCATTGCTTTTGCATCTCTCCCTTTGGATCTGCTTTGTTTACAAATGTAGTACTTCAGTATTCAGGTGCATAGCTTATATGATCTAATACCATCTCTTAATGCGATACTTACTTTTGCAAAAATTCATCAGACCCATAAACACTTAGAAAACACTCTTCCTGGGCTGGATATTGATTTGTGCAATGGAGAATCTCGACAACTAAGTTACGGACAATACAGCTAGCTGTAAACAAAGATAAGAAGAAAAATTAATAGCAGCTTGGTAGAGAGTTGCTGGCTATATGGTTGAGCAGAGAAAATGGGAGTCACAGTGTGACTAACTTCTGCTGCAGTATAGCTCCATCTAGAGGAATTAGTATGAACCACACCTTATTTAATTATTTTTTTCTGGCTTCACCTGCTCTGAGGAGGATCTGGCTGTCATTCATACAATCCCAGCAACACACTGAACTCACCCCGGTTTTGAAAGAAACAGGAGAATCTGTCAGGAATCTAGAATTATAAACTTATCAATTCTGAATCAGAGATGGCAGAACCAAAAAGCTAGTTATTCCCACTGAAATCTATAAACTCAGTTTTTCCCTACTGAAATTATGTGTACTTTTCTCAAATGTGACTCTAACCTATTGCAAAAAAAGAGGGCATAATGAAGGCTCTGCGCCTGCACAAGACCCAAGGATATGCCAGAGATTTGTTTGTCACTGCAACCAGCCACATCCATTTCATGTAGCTATACGTAATAGTAGCTAGGCACAGCAATGATATAAAGATATGTGCAATTAGCCCACAATAAATCTACTCTAGTAGTTACATTCCTCCATAACTCTGCTCCAAATTTTTAGGCCACTTTCCATCACAGAGATTTTCTTTTCCCCCCCTATTTTTGAGGATCTGATCCAAAATCAAAAAAGATGTACGTATTGGATTGTGAATTCTGGTAAGCAAATCACAATATAACTAACTAAATTTGCCTTTATAGGCATAAAGGACTTGCCCGACCAGACTAGATCATTGGTGTCTCAAGTCTCATATACTCCCTCTAACAATGGCCAGTATCTGATTCTTCAGAATTAAGGCAAAGATCACCCACAATATACCTAGTCAATTGTGCAATGCAGAACACAGGGGAAATAATTCCTTCCAAACTTCTGTGACAATCTGATTGCCCACAGCTAACAATCTGAATCACCAAGCAGAGGTTGATTTTCATTTCAATTCTTCGTTCAGGCTATTTCTTTACTGCTAAACAAAATTAAAACATTCATTTTAAAGGTTCATTTTAAAGTTTAAGGTGTTAAAACCATTTGTGTTTTAGTGACCTCTTGGAGAGCAGACACAAAAATTAAATGCTCACAATCAAACTGAAGGCCCTAAAAATAAAAGTGGCCAGATTCACATTTATGCACTGGCTGCTTTGTACTGCCTTAGTGATACAAGGCAGCTGTGAGCCTGGTTTAACCAACCCGTTAAACTAAAGTAGCACAAAGAAGCCAGATGATATTGGTGAATCTGGACCAAAAATATTTAAGCTACTTACATATAGTTCAGGCCAATAAATGCCAATTGTTTTTCATGCAAAATTAACATTCTTTCATATTTCTCGTGAAAAAAAGAAAACAAAAAACAATTGGCACTTTCAATCCCACCCGCGCCCCCCCTCCAAAAAAAAAAATTAAAATGGAATGGTACCAAGTACCTTGCAAGATGACAAAAAAAGTTTGTGTATTTTAGTAGAACTGAAGAACTGAATTCTGGAAGGCTAAAGAAACCCAAAGCACTTACCACATGGTGTAAGATGCAGTGGAGGAGATGAACAGGTTGTCAAAATGCTAACTTTGAATTTTGATTTACAAAGGATCTCATCTGATAATGTTGTTGTGACACTCCAAATCTTCCCAGTATTTGTCGTCAAATCAAAAGCAGGATATGCGTCTCTGATTCTGGAGAGAACATACGATACGTTTATATATTTCAGCTCTCCTGTCACTTGAGACAAAACTACCACAATATGCCAAAAGCAATAGTATAGTTAGATATTAAGAAAAAAAATTATATGCTGATGAAGGGTACATTGATGTTATGAATAAATCTACTTCTGTCAGACATCTCGGTGAGATAACTGCTGCCTATTTCATGTTTTATTAAATAAGAGAACCACTGGTAAAATTGCCATTGATTACAGTATGTAATATTATGAACAGAATCACTGTGTGGGTCTAATCCTAATCCCACTAAAGTCAAAGAGTGTTTAGCCAGAGACATCGCTGTATTGTAATCAAAATAATTTCACCATGGTGCAATGAGTGTATTCTGTTAAACTAAGTAAACCCATTTATTCATGTCCAAATAATGGTGACATCATAGCAGAATTTTTGGAAGACTTTTCACTCCATTGCTAAATTTCAAGCATTCAGCAAGGTGACCTTCCAGTGATTTGCCACACACCATTCATCCATCTCCTCGCTGGTTCCCGTCTACTATGATTCCCTCCTTCCCCTTCCATCTCTGTACCTAATGGGACCAAAGTATATACATTTGCGACTGTGATTTCTGATATCAGGGTCTGCTTCTCTCCAACAATATTTCTAACATAGGAAAAAAAATGAATGCCTATCTGCAGGATATGCAAGAAAGTCTTCACCAGCACCACATTTCAAAAGCTGCAATTTTCTTCTTGTCAGCAGCATTAACTTCCCAAGATTCACATCTATAAATCACTATGGAAAAAAATTAGGCTTTTTATAAGTCACAACTTCGTACCTTTTGAGATGCCATGTTTCCAGTTTCTTAAGGGAGACCATAACTGTGTGAACCATCCCCAGTCTTTTACTCATTTCCTTAGAACAGCATCCTTGGTTGGATATATATAATCCCAGATAATTAAATTCATCTACTGCCTCTACAGTTTGTCTGTTAATCCTGATGCCCACTTGCATTTCATTTTTGTTAATCATGTCAAGGTACAAGCACTTTGTTTTCATCGCATACAGGAATAATCCATATTCCACACAAACTATTTTCATAGACTCCAACATTCATTGCATTGGTGGTTGTAGAAAAGAGCATCATGTCATCAACTTACCTGAGGTTAGCTAAGAGATGTTCACTAATGGAAATCCCAGCTCCTTCCACTTTGTCAAAACCATCCAAGGCTCATCTCATAATAAATCCTGTGTACATATGTTAGAGGCTTGGAGACTAAATAAACGGTTGCCTCACACCTTGCCCAGTGAAAAACCACTCACCATTGCCTACTGCTGTTTGCACTATGGTCTGCTGGTGGTGGTAGAGACTTGTAATAAATTCAATAAGATGCTTTGTCTGCCAAAGATACAAACTGTCATGTTGGATGGTGTCAACTTTTGAGTAGCCAATTAAGCACATAATCAATGGGTGATTATACTCTCTGCATTTTTCAATGAGACTATGGATATTCACTATTTGATCATATGTGACTTGGCCCTTTCAGAAACCAGCTTTTTGTGGTGGTATTCCTGCTTCTATTTTTTGTTGCATGTGATCCTGGATTATATAGAGCAGCATTTTGCCTGCATGCAACATCAAGGAGATGTACAATCGTTACTACACTGTTTTATGCCTCCCTTCTTTGGTAAGGGCATAGAAATTCCCTTTGTCCATTCTTCTGGCCAATTTCCAGTCATCTGTACATCATTGGGGGGAGGGATAGCTCAGTGGTTTGAGCATTGGCCTGCTAAACCCAGGGTTGTGAGCTCAATCCTTGAGGGGGCCATTTAGGGAACTGGGGTAAAAATCTATCTGGGGATTGGCCCTGTTTTGAGCAGGGGGTTGGACTAGATGACCTCCTGATATTCTATGATTATATGTTTTCCATATATAATCAGTACCACATTTGCCAATCACTTTTTAACAATTCTTGTCTACCTTTGGTGTTTCCCAGTCTTCATTTTCATAATAGCACACACCACTTACTCTCACAGGGTCAGTGGCTCATTCTCTCTTTTCTGTTGTCCTGTATCATAGGTGGCTCTGGTGAGGCATATAGCTTGCCACCATGATCTCTCCACCTGCATTTAATAGCATCACCCTTACTGAGGACTCTGCCATCATGATCTTTTATTAGCTTTGATCACAGGGTAAACCTTTTGGTAAGAAGCCTTTCCACTGTAAATAGAATTTTGTGTTATTATTCTCTTTACAATTTCCAAGTTCCATAGATTTTGCTCTTACATATTCACTCTCGTCTTGTTCTATTAAAGCAAATTTCTTAATGACAGATTTCTAAGGAGACAATGTAACCTGCTTTGGGCACAAACTTACAGATACTAAGGCCTCAGCAAAGACTGAATACAGCTAGTCAAAACGTTAGGGCACATTTTCTGTGCAAAATCTGACACAAAAAATTCTCTGTTTTCAACCAGCTCTAGGATCAAACCTGGAACCTTCATCACCAAAAATATAGGCTTCTCTTATTTAAGTTTAAGGAAACTCCTGCAGATGCTTATAGGAAACCTGTTCTAGTCACCAAGTCAAGTCACTAAAGGGAAATCTGATACTAAGTAAGTGCATTATATACTGTCTCTTCTTCCAATTACCAGACGTCAATTTCAAGTCCCCTTTGGCGTGCCATTGAAACCTAGAGACATCATAGTTCTCAGCTGGGATTGAACCTGCAAATACACTATACTGCATCAGATAGGAGTACATAGCCTACCAATTGAGGTTTTACATTTCACTAATTGACCTGCATTTTAGTAACTAAAATCAAATATTCTTTAGTAAGCACATTGCATTCTTTTGTGTTTAAGCAGCAAGCTGTATCTTGATTTGGCAGCATTTTATATGGTTTCTGATTACAGTACATTTTGTGGCATAGTTCTCTGTATAAATCTCTTCATAAGGTTATTTCCAATATTACATCTCAGAGCTGGTTCCTAACTCATTTGAACACCAGTATGAACTCTGCTTTTATTGCATACCCGTTTCTAGATTTCCAAAGCTAATTATACAATGAAGCAGTGTATTACTTATAAAGAAAAAGCTAGTGAACATGGTAGCTCAGTGGTATAATGGAAAGTGACTACTTACAGTACATGTGCTAGATTTATACTAGAAACAGAAGTCATTATTCTATAAAAAGGCCGTTTTGGTGACTATATGAAAGTAGTTGCTTGTGTAGCTTCATTTGTGGATCATGTACACATCACAATTTCCACTCTCACAAGCTTCACCCTTGAAGCTATCTCCGTATAGATGACAAAGATTGAATGCTGGAGACTTAATTACCCTCTCACCCCCAAGTCAGGGCTGAGGTGCAGAGGCTTGGCAGCCTGCGGAAAATCTGTATTGCTTGCTGCCCATGCTGTACATAGAGGACTATCATTTCCAGGGGTTTGATCCTGAAAGATGCTGAGCATTCCTCTGAGGTGCAGTGCATACTCCGCTCCTGATGAAGTCAGTAGGAGTTGAAGAAATTCAACATCTCATAGCAGTGAACCTTGAGACTGTTGTTGGGGTCCACTAGGCATAGCTACCAGGTAACTCGGGAGAGCGGAAGGCCAAAAGTGTCGATGAAACTCTTTTGCTCTGGGCCTATCTGAACCCCCAAAGCCCATCTTGTGAACTCTCACCTACTTCTGTGCTAACTGCTTACATGCTCTGAAGCAGGCTGAAGCAGAAATGTATTGGTCAGCGTTTCTAGCAGATGGCTGCAGTTTCACTCACACTAGCAGAAATAATAGAGATAAGGAGGAGGGAACAGAGAGATAGTTAGTTTGCAGGCGTCTAACCCAAGGTCGCAAAGACTGGGAAAGTTTTCTCACAAGCTTATGTAGAGCTTATTGTAACAGTTGTCTGGAAGGGAGGGGTAAGGGGGAACAGCCAGAAAAAGAGATGTATGTAAACAGTTTGGAGTATAAAAGGTAAAATTTGTTTGTATTTGTTGCACTGGATTTGAGACATGCTGGTCTCCTAGTGCCATTTCAGAGCTCTGAAATAAACTTGGCTTGCTTTCTCCCCTCGGTGTCTTTATTGGTGCCAAGCACACCGGGCGACGGACTATTGTTGTCCCCTCGAGCCCTTTAGGGCTGGCAACACTGTCAACTTGGTATCTTTCACTAATGTCAAATTCATTTGAAAAAGGATTCTGAAACTATCCGTGGAAGAACATTTGCTAAAGCCTGTTCCATAATTGTACCAAGAAACCTGGTAAAGAGATTATGGAAACTGCTTTCAAGTTGATATGTGTACAATGAAATGTTTCAATTATGGGTTGCCACCTGTACAAATATTACCTGGAGAAAAATATAATGGGTTTCTATTTGAGTTACTAGCTGGAGCTGTAAGTTTGAATGATGTAGAGTTTGAATTATATATCTTGCCTCTGATTTATAAAACCTGGCAGTTACTAAGATTCTTTAGGGACTTGGGGGAAGCTCAATAAGACTGAATGGGTTAGTTGTGTGCAAATCTATTTAAGATTTTTCTTGGTCTTTTCCTTGGTGTGACATTATCTCCTGAGGATGCGTTCTTATTTTGATAAAACAAAAAGAAAGGGTTTGCCACTGACACACACAAAACAAGCTATGGCCAAGTAGAAACAGCTTAATTTCTATTAATCTTCCTAACGTAGTAAATAAACTCATTAATTCAGAACATCAATAGGAGGCTTTTTCTGTAATTGGAGTGGAAAGTTAAATGTACAATGTTTGGACAGAACAATCTGAGTATCTGACAGGAAAGTATGTCACGTGGAATAGGCCTTCACGAATCTGGTGCTATTAGAATGGGGCTTGGAGTCAGACTGATGCACTATGAAAAAAGGGAAACAGAGAAATCTCTGATGCAGCATGTTTGGGGGATGGACAACCCCCCCCCCCCATGGAGCTAAAAATATAGTCAGCTAGTTTCAGAGCCATTAAGATGAATTAGAAAGACATTTTTATGCAGACAGGTCTTGACAGGCCTTGCAAAAAACTGATTTAATATCTAAATGTAAATGGATTATAATACATATTTAAATACCTAAAATGGGTCTTTTGGGGGAAAATAGTATGTGACCATGTTATTAAAGACTTTATCATAATAAATACAAATATTGGGACTCAACTGAGGTTGTATGGGCAACTTTCAATCTTATATTTCTTAATGTTCTTGTTTTTAAAAAAAATGAAATTTCTAGTTTTTTAAAAAAAACTGAAAGAAAGAAGAAAAGAAATTCTATCATATGGGACGGTAACAGCCCAACTCTATCGCTCAGCAGGGTTGGAACACTAAGGTAGTACCTGGTAGCAATAATAGCCTATTATCCTCTAAGTGGAACAGCCACTGGAGTGGAATGTAACACAGTTTGTCAGTGGGTTACACAGTTGTTTTCTAGACAAAAGTGGAATGTTAGGGATCAGGATCTGAGGTTCTATCCCCAGCTTTGGGAGAGGAGTGCTCAGACATTAATGAATGGCTTGTGCTCAATCAGGGCTTATCAATGGAACAAATGAAATTTGAACTCATGACATTCAGGCTCCTAGCCCAGTGCACCTTTACTTAGGCCAGAGGGTATTTTGCTGAAGGAAAGTAGGTGAGCAGGCAGGCACCTAACTGCAGGCATGGCAATATATGCAGTGCAGATGAACTGTTTAGAAAATTATTAAGGGACAAGTGCCAATTCTGCTCTACTATCCATGTGCAGATGGTAATTATCCAAAACTTTAAAACTTGGCCAAAACAGAGTTTTCATGAGGGCAGCAAAAAACACTTCTCCAGTATCAGGACTATCTCCCAGCCAACTTTCAATTTCCTGCCCCAAACCCCCGAGGCATTAGAGCTGGTCAAAGAAGTGGCATGAAACATCTTTTATGTTCAATACACTGAAAAACATCAACTTTTGTTTGATGGTCAATTTACTTCTTAGTAATAAAGAGGGTGGCAAGGAAAGAAAATATTTTTTCTAGTACACTTTCTCGTTCATATTAATCTCTAAACCAAAATTAAGAGTTTTTCCATATTTAAAGACATTGAAATTATGGTATTGTTCAGAAATGTAGAAATAATCATCCAATTAATACTAGCGAGATAAATGTCATAGTTGGTTGAATAAAGTTTTTTCATTACTTACTTCTGCACTCCATTGCAAAAGGAGGCAGTACTTTCATTACTTCCTTGATCTGCTTCAACCAGCTGGATAGACCAACCTGCAAGCTAAAAATACCAAAATTAAACCAGAAGAAATAAAGCTCACTTTATTTACATAAGGAAAACTGAATCATCTAGTGAGTTCAGCAGCCTGATCTTGCAATAGGTTCCATGAGGGCTAAATCCTCACACCTCAGCACAATTTCATTTACTTAGATGGGACTCCAGTAAGCATAAATCACCCATTGGATTCCACTGAAGTATCAAACGATTTCATTGGTAACTCAGCAAATTCAATGCACTATGTTGCTCAGCAGTCCATAGTTTAATTTTCTTTTTCTATTTGTAAAATATTATGATTTGTAGTCTTCTGTATGGAACATCAATGTTTTAAAAGTTTCTCTAGGGTCAGTGACTACAGCCTGTCAGGCTCTGGGTTCGCAGCGGTCAGAACTGGTGATTAGAGCCATAGTCCAGAACAGGTACAAGGGTCAAATCAAGACTGAGCTGAGGGCAGGGCTGAAACTAAGGGCTAGGGACAGGCTGTGGGTCAGAATGAGGTCAGAGTCCGTAAACAAGCCAAATAGGATCCTAATCGGAGTCCAGATGCAGGCCAAAGGTTGAAGCCACCTGGAAGTCAGAGTCTGGGGGTCAGGAAGCAGGTGCAGGGCTGGAGCACGTCAGTAATAGGGCTGGAGTATAGTTGGAGTAGGGCATGGACAAGGCTGGAGTGGCCATGAACAAGTCTAGGTCAAGGTTGGGGCAGGAACCGCAACTGGATCAAGGGAAGACTGGAAGCCTAGGAAGTCTAACATTGTGCAGAAGCATAAAGGTTCCTGGCTGAGTACTGCTGTTGCACAGACTAATTTGAAGCTCTGGCCATGTCAGTGAAATACCTGTGCCTGGGGGTCATATGACCTGGGCCCTGACTGGGTATAGGCTGCTGCAGCAAACCTGAGTGCTGACTCACTGCAGGGTCAGCTTAAGGGATAAGTCACTGTAGCTGAGTTGCTGCAGCATCCCTGAGCCATGAGTTACTGCAGGCTCTGTTGGAAGGGGGAGTCATGGCAGCTATGTGAGCAGCCCTGGTCTGGCTGCAGGTTTGCATCATACATAACTTTGCCAGACTTTAAAAATTGAGGCTGAAGTTTTCCAGGCCGTCTTTGTGCCTCACTGATTTTTTCCCCAAAAAAGTTTCAGCCAAAATGGTTCAGTTGTTTCCAAAAATGAATTAGGGAAAAATACGTTTTGTCCATGTTAAAAAATTCTCAAGACTGTTTCTTTAAGAAGCACGTGCAACTGCATGCTTTGGAGCAGAGACTTGAAATGTGGCAGGGAGATGATCTTTTGCTGTTCCCATGGAAATCTGCCCACATTTGGCCAAGTTAGAAGCCTTAGAAAAATCTCAGTTTGCACATGCTGAGTGCAGAATTCAACAGCTGATATCTCTGAAGAGTCCTCCCCAATTAGAATGCTCTATCCTCTCATACCACCTACATGTGACCAGAACGCATATGCACTGTTCTCACAGAGTGAATGAGCATGTTCAACTCTGAGAATGCAAGGGCAAAGATGGACTTTCCTAGTATCATTGCTCCTAGCTGCAGCTACTGTTTGCAATGTGCTTTGTGGACCTCCACGAGGAAAGGCACCAAATAAATTAGAAATTGTTAATTCACCCTTTTAAAACCCACCATCAAATCCCTATGCAGTCAACCACAGTCTTACTGTCTGAGGAGGAATAGATTTTCTCTAGCCTGTAAACACCAGAGAGAGGCACAAACCACAAACTCCAGACCTTGGTGTGATTCTTAGCTTTTGTGAAGTGGTCTGAACTGGAGTCTTGACTGAGGTCTATAATAAAAGTCAATTTTACTCCCCAAGGTCTGATCCTGCAAGGTGTTCAGCACCTTCTGCTTTGAGTAAGGTCAAGAGATGCTCAGCACTTTGCAGCATCATGCCCTAGCTTTCTGACAAGGGTCACGGTAGAGTGATTTGAAGTACTTCTCCCCACATGTATCTGGATACTTCAGGATTCCCAAAATATTTCAGAATGCTGACCAAGAGGTGGGTGGGGATCACCATTATGAGGAAGGGAAATGTGTCAGGTTGTGGAAAGGAAAGGGTGAAGAGAGGAGGGTGAGGAGGGACAACATCAGAAAGGGAAATGGAGACCTGGAAGACAAGAAAATTAAGACCCTGTTTCCCTCCCCTCCCCCCAGTATCCCTGAATGGAGCACTGAACACTTGAAGGAAGGCAAGAGAAAGAGAAAAAACTTGGTTCAAAAAGACAGCAAGAGCCAGAGAGTATCAAGAGATCTGACTTCTGAAGACCTGTTCAGTTACAATAAAAGATATTTATTTAAAAAATACACATACATAAAAGAAGTAGAGTGGGGTCAAAATAGTCATTGTGCCAAATCTCAGGATTAGGACAAGTCAGCTTGAACAGGGATAGAGATAGTAAATTTGGCCACACAGCAAAACAGATTCAGCATAATGCCCTGCTATTATAGATTTTTTGTTACCTCGGTAAAAAAGCTGGGGGGAGCCCACCCTACAATACTCTGCTCTACCATTTGCTCTACAGTAGTAACAGTCCAATGATCCAAACAAGGTTAGTGATCCAAAAGCGCACTACTGTAATATACACCATTGGAGCATTTTGGACCACAAACCAGATCCTCAGCTAGTCCAAATTGGCCTAGTTTCATTAGAGTCAATGGAGTTAAACCAATTACATCAGTAGAGAAACTGGTTCCATTACTTTAAAAAATGAAGCAGTCTTTTTTAATGGGCAGATGGGAGAGATATGTCCACACGTTTAAGTGTAAGTTCGGTAAGCCACAAGTAAAATAGGGGCCAGATCTGGCCAACATAAATTTCTTATCAGTTAGACTAAGCAGTCTCCTTTCCCTTCTAAAGTAATTTCTTATGGGCTGCTTGGTTCTCTTCTGACTGAAAAGACAGATTTTATACAAGGAGATTCTACAAAGAAAGTAAAGTTTAGAAGCTTTCCTGCCAACTAATCATCAAAAAGAGTCAATGTACTGTTTGTTTATAAAGGCAGCTTCCTCTTTAACATATAAAAGTATTACAGGAAAAACTGAGTGCCAAGAAAAAATAATATTTGCTGCCTGATTATCCACTGCCTCGCCTCATGTGTGGTTATTTAGAACCTGCTCCAAAAGCCCATTAAAATCAATGGGATTCTTTCAATTGGCTTCAATGGGCCTGATCCAAAGCCCATTGACATGTGCAGAATGAGAGCCATTTCTCATCCACTTCATACAGGTGTGGGTGAGTACACAAGATGTAAGGCAGAGGACAGTCAAAACCAAGATCTTTAAGTCTTTCAACCATACAAATTTGTCGCATACCTCTGTGCTGTCTGCAGAGCTGTTTGCAGAGATGCTGGGCCAGACAGGTCCTGTGGTCAATTCTCTAGGAGGGTTTGTTAAGTATGTTTCCCCAGTGCTCACAAGGAAAGATTTACTGTCATTTCTCCTTGTATCTTTCATTCCTTGTCCGCTTGCATTGTTGTCTGAGAAAACGGGATATTGATAATCTATATGTTCAAAGCCTATACAGACATTCAGATTTTTATTCTCTTTCTCCACATCTGACCCAAATTCATCTGCAGTTGGACTCAAGTTATTTCTTCCATATGGACCATAGTCATAAAGTGTTCCAATGGGGTATGTGGGGTAGGAATTCTCAGAGAGGTCACTACATCCGGATAGCAAAGAAGGTCTGAAGCCAATTGTTGGTGGCACCCTGACTTGCTGCCAGTGAGAGGTGGGGCTTCCAAAGTAAAGATCCCTATGAGGAATTTGAGGTGGATTTATTCTGTATAAATGTTCTTCTGCTGCATCCAAGAAAAACTCATTTTCTTCGGGGTCATGTGAATATGCTGGATCATAAAAGGGTATTTCACTGCTGCCTTCACCAACTATTTGGTTAAGTCCTAGACTGACCTGGCTATCAGGATTAAAATGATACATAGAGTAAGACACTTGGTCCTCAGATTGTCCTTCTTGTAACTCATCTTGCGTCAAAGGCATTTTCCAAAAGTACGCCATGCTTCTTCAGCCCATCAATCTTAACACCACTCAGGGGAGATTTGCCACAGTTTCAAAGTCACAATGAGTCACACTGCAGAATTTGAGCTTTATATTCACTGGAACAAAACAAAATAAAACTAGCTAAAATGAATTTAATGCACTGTAAGCTGTACATGTAAATGGCATTCATTTTAGAGTTCTTTCCATAGGGTATAAGATCCTCTCTCTTATCTGGTACCTGGAGTGAAACCCACCATATGAAACAGATGGAGAATGGTCCTTGGTTTCTGGACTGTTGAATAATATGTGTGGTCATTAAAACCAAAGATGACCATTTCTGCAGTCTCCAAATAAATTATTTTAAATTCCTTATTATTTTTACAGTTGAATAGCACATTTTATCCAAGGATCTCAAAGCTATCTCACAATAACCCTGTGAGGTTGGTCAATATGGGGGGAGATTTTTTCAAAGGTACAAAAGACAGTTAGCTGTCTAATACTCTTTTGTGCCTTTGAAAACCTCCCCTTATAATATCCATTTTATAGAGGTGTATTTTGAGGCACAAAGAGGTTAATTGACTTGGCCAAGATCATACTGCAAGTCAATGGACACAGTACCATACTCTTCTGTAGTCACTAGGCACAATTTGGAGTTTATCATATAAATCAAGGCAAATTGTGAGCCAATTTAGCCTTTTCCCCCCACATATGACATTTCATTAGAGTGAGACCAGTAAACATATTGACCTATAAGCATGTACATGTGTTCATAAAAAGGTGTGCGGTTAAATTGGCTATGCAAATATTTTGAGTCCTGGGGTTGTAGGGGGCACAACAGCAAAAGCAGTGTGTGTTCAAAACTTCAGAGTGCAGCCACCACAAGCCATACACAATTGTGTTCCCTACTTTTTCAAATAGAAGAAATAAAACCCATTTGATTTAATAATTTAATGACTATTTATACCCTTCCTTTCAGAATAGAAATACTATTGAAACGAAAATCTCTCTTGTAAATTGCTGAGGCTGAAAACCACAAATAGTTTTTTCAATATGCTGCTAAAATCTGTAATGTATTAGCTTAGATGATAATGCTATGCACTGAAAATCTATATTATAGTAGAGGTATTCAACATAACTTTTTTATTATTATTTTGATGAAACTCTATCTTGACTCAGACTACTCACCCATAATCAGAAGGAAAAGGAGGATGAAAATTGGATGTTGTGATATGGAAATCTCCAAGACCTGCTGTCGCAGCTCCAGGGTTAGCTGTAGCTTTGACCCTCGGTCTTTCCTTGGGCACCCCTCTCAAGGGACAGGCCCAGCATACGCACTTCTCTCAGACTGGAATCCTGCAAGTCACCCCATTTTTAGAGTGGGTCTCTTGGCTACAGCACCCATTTACCAATCATGTTTCCACAGCAGGTCCAACTGGACTTGGCCTCTGCTACAGATTTCTCTTCAGGAGCTGTGCACAGTGGGTAAATGCAAGAACACCAAACAGCGTCTTTAAAAAAAAAAAGTGTCTATCTATCTGATTATAGCAATCAGAAAGAAAGGGATTAACATAACAAAAAGACCTACATGCATATTGTCTTACTTAAGGCTTGATGTACATTACAGAGTTAGGATGACATAAGGCAGCTTATGTTGACCTAACTATGTCAATGTGTATAGCCTTGCTCCTGTCGATGTAAGTGCCTTACTACACCAGCATAATAACTCCATCTCCATGAGAAGCATAGGGCTTCTATCAGTGTAATTAGGGTGACGCAGTGTCTGTGTAGACACTGAGTTTCTTACATTGGCTGTTGGCTGGGCTCCCCACTCCCCGCTGGGAGCCCTGCTGCTCTCCAGACTCCTGGCTCCCCGCCTCCTGCCAGGAGCATGGCAGCTGACCGGATTCTAGGAGTGGATCTCATCACTGGAGGTGAGAAGCCCCAGGAGGCAGCTAGGCTCCCGGCAGGGAACTGCGTGGAGCTGAGAGCCCTGGCTCTCAGCCCCCCACAGTGCCCCTCTTCAGTCCGTGGGGTGCTCCTGGTGAGGACGCGCACCACCGACAGAAGGAGGGTAGTGTGGACATCCAACATAGGTCGACTTAAGATTGTAGTGTAGACATGCCCTATGTCTTGAGAGGAATGATAGGCTTAGGTAGGCCCGGTAGTATCTCCTCAGTCTTCTGTGGGAACATGTTACCTGTTTCCCTGCAGACCTTGTCTCTGCATCAAGTTTGAGGATTTTGACAGTTTCCAAGTGTTTTGTTTAAAAATTTCTCACCTGAAGGGCCCTGGCTCAGTCCTAAGCTGGGGGGTGTTTGTGCCCCTCGCTAACTCCCGCTCCCCCGGACAGAAACAAAACAAAAAAAGGCCTTGACACCTGTATTTTCAGTTAAGAACCTGTGACTGGGGCTGTCTAAAGACATTGACTTTAGGTTCCTGCAGATGTGCAACCTACACGCAGGATTGAGTTACCTCTTTGCACCCATGTAGCAGACATCATGCTAGTAATCAAATAGTAAACAAATCAAATAGACAAAGGTTCACATAATATCCATTAATTATACATGTATTTTATACTTCTTATTCACCAGAATTTAATTTGTAGCCTGATTAGGATTTGACAATTGAATTACCTATACACATTTTATCAAACGTGTTACTAAGCAATAGAGCAGTTACTGTAGGAAAGTGATCTCTGTGACAGAGCTGGTTGAAGTTTTTGATTAAAAAAACCCCTTTGAAGTTGTGGAGGAGGGGAAACCACTTTTTAAAATCCACCTTTTTCAAATGGAAAAAAAGTCTTTTCCTCCTCTTTTCGTTTTACAAACCTCCTTCCCTCTGCTTTTTTGAAGGGGGGGGGGAGAGGGAGAGAGAGAGAGAGAAAGGAAAAGAGAAAGGGGAAAAAAATGTTAAGATCAAAATAATTCCCCCCAAAATTGAAAATTTCCATTTTGATTTTTTTGAAACAGAAAATTTCATGAAAAATTTTAAATTTAATATAATTTCTCACTTTTCCCATTCCCTCCCCCCCAAAATATACTTACTTTGAAGTGTACTGGGGGAACAAAAAATACTACAAATACTTTTTTTTTAAGCTCTCAAACATTTCCAAACATTTCCATTTTTTCTCGGCAGTGCGAACAACTTAAATGATGATCTGCTGTGGCATAAATGTTTAATGGCATATCCTTGCAATGATCTGCATAACTCCTCCATGGCTTTGTCTCTCAAGCACAATGTAGCTACCCATATCCCATGCAATAAAGGTTTTATATCCATACCACTGCATCATGTATTCTCCCTCTCATACAGAGATATAGATAGATATTTATCTATCTATATACATATCTCCCTCATTTTAGCCTTTTTGTGCTGCTCAGGAGGTGTCATGTTCAGGGCCGGCTCCAGCGCGATCGGCAGCACTTCGGTGGCAGCTCAATCACGCCACTTCATTTTTCGGTGGCAATTCAGCAGCGAGTCCTTCAATCCCTCTCTTCCTCTTCGGCGGCACTTCAGCGGCAGCTCAAAGAGGAAGAGAGGGACTGAGGGAACCGCCGCTGAATTGCCACCGAAGACCCGGACGTGCCGCCCCTTTCCATTGGCCGCCCCAAGCACCTGCTTCCTTCGCTGGTGCCTGGAGCCGGCCCTGGTCATGCTAACACATTCTGCAATGTTGGAACAAGTGTAAGTGTTGTGCTAGAGTTTGGAGAGGGTGTAGCCACTTCTGCATTCCTGCTGTTCTCATTGGGCAGACAGTCCCCTTGGGATCATTGCAATCTTATTTAAGTTAGAGCCAACATGGGGATGATGGAGCCTAAAAAACCCTGTACTAGGGATGCTGCCATATCAGGTAGGGAATCATCTACCTGACAAACCTCTACTCTGCTGCAACAAGCACAGACAATTCATTATGTGTCATTAACACATTAGGTATAAATGCTGTATACACACATACACACACACACACACACACACACACACACACACACAACGTATTGATAGAGTAGACACCTGTAGACAAGTAGTTATAATTAGTCATTTAGACTGGAATTTCAGCTTGCCATATCCTGGGTCCTATTGAGGTCCTCTCTGTGCCTTTCAGGAAGTGCTCAGTTTCTGGGAGGGTCAGGCTCAGTATTTGGCCTACACCTACCCTCACTCAAGTCCTTGTCCAAAGTTCCACTGATAAGTAGGACAGGTTCTTCATTATTGTTGGTATAATTTGTATTACAGTAACAGGATTGACAATGCCAAATGTTCAAGAAGTTTGAGCCAGTCCCCGCCCCCGAAGATTTTTTTAAAGAAGTTTGACATTCATTTTATTCACCTTCTGTTTTTTGAGTTTCTATGGTTCATGTTTTTTTAAGCTTGTGCAACCATGAGGACTAGAAGCTTCCTTTTTCTTTTAAGATGAAAGCTGAGGTTCTCACACAATTGCCTTGCTCCATTAACTGGGATTTTAAGAAGAAACGCTCCCCACATCAAATATCATGGAATTGGTGATTAAAAAATATCACAAGAGTTGCAGCACTGTGTAATGTCCACAATGTGCTAAGCACTTTCCAAACATTCAGATACTTTCCTTACTCTGAAGAGCTGATGGCAGAATTATTATATACATCGGAAACTCATGCATTTCGGGCTCAATCCTCCAATTTTGCTTGAACACGGGAATGCAATGTTAGGCATTTTGCTAACCTATACATATATTTGTTACAGCCTCTTACCTGAAATGCTTAGTTGTTTGGAAGCACATACGACGTCTTATTTCTTTGTACTTCACAGACATACTCAGATGAACTACATGGTTTCAATTTCAAGGAGGCGTGAGTGTTCATTCCTGTTTAACAAGTTTAGTTTGTTGATGACTCTTTCCCATTTCTTCCTCCAGGGAAATTTCAAATGATAATAAGGAGAAATGGGATGTACTTTTGTCTGTTGTCTTTCACATTATTCGGGCAACCCTCGTTTTAAAGGTACTGGTGAATGAACTTACACTGTTAAATATACTATAGACAAAAGACAATTCCTTCCTAACTGAAAGGATTTGAAATTGTTCTATACTGAAATAAGATTTGGAAATTTCACTAGTCTCCACCTTCAGTAAGATCACACACAACTTTTAGAGTAACATACATCCCTGTTATTACACACACTGAAATGCTACACAGGGAAGAGAGGTTGCTTGGCACAAGAAGAAGCCTGTAAGAATTTTGGGAGGCGATAACATGAGGTGCACAATTCCGGGGTAGCACGCAGCCTCTCTCTAAGGTGGCTTCCTGCTGCCCAGGGGCAGGTGGGGCAGGGCTAATTGGGCAACCTCCCCTCTGCTGGGGTATTTCCCAAGGACTGGTTAAGCGAGAGCTTTGCAGCCTCAGTATTTGCAGAGTTGCTGTAAAGGGGTTGCAGTGGAGGAGAGAATAAACTGTGGGCTTATCACTAACATAGTCCCCTGCACTCAGGAATTACAGGAACAGTTCAAGGCTAGTGCTGACAATGGTGCTAGCTTCCTCAAAGGGGTACAAGGTGAGTCATAACCCAACCATGCAGCCCTGCACACTAGCCAGAATATTTGGCCTCACGCAGGGGAGCCCAGGCTGTTCTCCATAAAAAGGGAGTATCAGAGGCTGTTCCATCCATACTCGCCTCAGGGGGTTCCCAGAGAGTGACTATATGCCTCCACACTCCATGTTGCAGACCTGCACTTTGAAGGTCCAGACTATCTGGTTTAGGCGCCTATCCAGAATTCACATAAAACCAAGAGCTTAATCAACTCCATGATTCTTAGGGTATGTCTACACTACGAGGGTAGTTCGATTTCACTTAAATCGAATATGTGGAATCGATATTGCAAAGTCGAACGTGTGTGTCCACACTAAGGACAGTAATTCGACGTTGTGAGTCCACACTAACAGGGCAAGCGTCGACATTGGAAGCGGTGCACTGTGGGCAGCTATCGCACAGTTCCCGCAGTCCCCGCTGCCCATTGGAATTCTGGGTCAAGCCGCCAATGCCTTCTGGGTAAAAAAAAATGTGTCGAGGGTGCTTTTGGGTAACTGTCGTCATCCGTCCGTCACTCCCGCCCTCCCTCCCTGAAAGCGCCGGCGGGAAATCAGTTCGCGCACTTTTCTGGTCAGTGACAGCGCGGACGCCACAGCACTGCGAGCATGGAGCCCGCTGCGACCATCGCTGTAGTTGTGGCCGTTCTCAACACCTCGCAGCTTCTCATCCACCTTTCCCAGAGGCAGATACAGAGAAATCAGGCGAGGAGGCTACGGCAGCGGGGTGAGGATCTGAAGTCTGAGAGTAGCACAGACCTGTCAGAAACCACGAGACCCAGCGCCGAGGACATCACGGTGGCAATGGGTCATGTGGATGTTGTGGAATGGCGATTCTGGGCCCGGGAAACAAGCACGGACTGGTGGGACCGCATAGTGCTGCAGGTCTGGGATGAATCCCAGTGGCTGCGAAACTTTCGCATGCGGAAGGGGACTTTCCTCAAACTTTGTGAGTTGCTGTCCCCTGCCCTGAAGCGCAATGACACCCGGATGCGAGCAGCCCTGACTGTCCAGAAGCGAGTGGCCATAGCCCTCTGGAAGCTTGCAACGCCGGACAGCTACCGGTCAGTCGCGAACCACTTTGGCGTGGGCAAATCTACCGTGGGGGTTGTTGTGATGCAAGTAGCCAACGCAATCGTTAAGGTACTGCTCTCAAAGGTAGTGACCCTGGGAAACGCGCAGGTCATCATAGATGGCTTCGCCACGATGGGATTCCCAAACTGCGGTGGGGCTATAGATGGAACTCACATCCCTATCCTGGGACCGGACCACCAGGCCAGCCAGTACATCAACCGAAAGGGCTACTTTTCTATGGTGCTGCAAGCACTGGTGGACCATAGGGGACGTTTTACCAACATCAACGTCGGATGGCCGGGCAAGGTTCATGACGCTCGCGTGTTCAGGAACTCAGATCTGTTTAGACGGTTGCAGGAAGGTATTTACTTCCCAGACCACAAAATAACCCTTGGGGATGTGGAGATGCCTACAGTGATCCTCGGGGACCCAGCCTACCCGCTAATGCCCTGGCTCATGAAGCCCTATACTGGCGCCCTGGACACTGAAAAAGAACTCTTCAACTACCGGCTGAGCAAGTGCAGAATGGTGGTGGAGTGTGCTTTTGGCCGTCTCAAGGGGAGATGGAGAAGCTTACTGACTCGCTGTGATCTCAGCGAAACCAATATTCCCATTGTTATAGCAGCTTGCTGTGTGCTCCACAATCTCTGTGAGAGCAAGGGGGAGACCTTTATGGCAGGGTGGGAGGTTGAGGCAAATAGCCTGGCTTCTGATTATGCCCAGCCAGACAGCTGGGCGATTAGAAGAGCCCAGCGGGACGCGCTGTGCATCCGGGAGGCTTTGAAATCTAGGTTCCTGAGTGAGCAGGGTAACCTGTGACTATTAACTTTGTTTAAAGAGAAGCTGAACCTGCCCCCTCTCCAGCTACATACCCCCTTCACCCCCTTCCCAAAAAATAAAATCAGTTCTATTTTCTTAATGAACACCGTTGTCTTTATTACTGTTTTCGCGGGAATGTTTTAAACCTGGGACGCAGACTGTGGTGGGGGGCGGGTGTAGTGTAGTGATGCAAATGATGCCTCTAAACTCCAGGAATGACAGGCTCCGCAGTGGTGGACTGGTTGTTTCAACGGAGCCTGCCAGCCGTCCTGGGCAGGACTGCGTGTATGTGTCGGCTATGTGACTTTGTGGCAGGGGGAGGAGGGTTACAGATCCCCTGCTGTGTGGCTCTGTGATCCAGGATAAGGACCGCTGCATAAGATCTGTAACTGCCCTCCCCCGCCACAAAGTCACAGAGCAACCCCGCCCCCACAGAACATGAAAACCACCTCCCAGACTGACCAGGGTAACTAGTAACTGCACTGTGTATGTGCCCTGCTGCTGGACCTGCCCCCGCCTCTGTACCCTGCTAAAGGTGACTGTCCTGTCCAATTACCAACCACCTTCCCCCCCTTCACACAGACTCTCCTCCAAAAGAAAATGATGGAAACAGTAATTAACAGAAACGTATATTTTATTTGTAACTACACATGAAACAGGGGGGTTGAAACTTGGATGGGGGCTTGTGTGAGGTGGGTAGGAAAGGACTTTTCAAATTTTGGGGAATGAGAGCCTTCTAGTGCTACAGCACTCTGCAGGGGTGGAGTGAAACTTTTCACGGCCCCTGCCGCCCCTCCTTCTTTGGACTTTGGGTGAGGGGGGTATGGGACTTGGTGGCGGGGGAGGGTGGTTACAGATACACTGCAGCAGGGCTCTCTCCTCCTGCCTCCGGTCCTGCAGAACATCCACAAGGCGCCGGAGCGTGTCCGTTTGCTCCCTCATCAGTCCGAGCAGCGTTTGAGTCGCCTGCTGGTCTTCCTAATGCCACCTCTCCTCCCGTTCCATGTTTGCTCTGTGCATTTGGGACAAGTTCTCCCTCCACTGTGTCTGCTGGGCTGCCTGGGCTCGGGAGCAGCACATTAGTTCTGAGAACATGTCCTCCCGCGTCTTCTTCTTCCTCCGCCTAATCTGCGCTAGCCTCTGGGAGTGTGATGCCAG
This sequence comes from Terrapene triunguis, assembly GCF_002925995.2. Classification (NCBI taxonomy): domain Eukaryota; kingdom Metazoa; phylum Chordata; order Testudines; family Emydidae; genus Terrapene; species Terrapene triunguis. The sequence continues at coordinate 2,855,307 of NW_020664463.1, read as the reverse complement.
GCTGGGTTGGGAGACAGTCGCAGATGTGGCTGTGGGAATGGGAAAAAGGGAGTGAATTCCTCAGAAAGATAAATGTAGTTGTGAACAAAGAACATAGTCTTTCTCTGTGAACAAGACCATGCACTGCACCTATCACATGCGCACTCAGGACAAGGTCGAATTTTCGGCACTCGCCTTCAGTGCCTGTGGTCTTGCAGTGGCGATCTGAGAAGCGGGGCAGGACACCGGAATTTGTGTAGCGGGCAAACATGGTAAGCCGTAGACTTGTGGCTGCTTAAAACTTTAATAGTAGCACTGGCCTCCTTTCACATTGAAAGCAATGCCAGTCTCTGCTGCCAGCAATCAGGCAAGCATGAACTCTGCCCCAGTCCCACCCCCTCGCGGCTGTCCCAGGGAAAGATCCCTGTATGCTGCCCCTCTCCCGCCTCCACCGCGTGGCTGTAAAGCAATCCCAATACTAACATTCCCCTACCTAATTCAAAGCAGGGCATCATGAGCGACATCACCCTGATGAGGATCTCGGACAGCGAAAAGGAACGGATGCTTAGGGAAAGCCTGCAAAAACCAGGGCCGTATGCCGCCATGCTCTGCAGGGCAATGATCCCTGAATACTTGATTGTCTCCTGGCGCGGAAACGTTTCGTACCACGGAGGACCCAATAAGGTCGCTCTCCCCAGGAACCTGATGAACAGGCTTGAACATTACCTCCAGGAGAGCTTCGTTGAGATCTCCCATGAGGATTTCATCTCTATCCCCGGACATATAGACCGGATTTTGGTGTAGCTGCACTGGCAGGGACTAAAGAGTGGAGCGTCTTGGGCAGCAGAATCATGAAAAAACGGACATTGTTAGATTTTTTTTAAATAGTTGGGACTAAATAGTTAAGCGCCTAAGGCAAAGAAATCATGAAAAACCCATTGTTAATATTATAAATATTCCAGTTCTGTTAAAAATAAATGTTTAGATGTTTCAAACACTTACTGCTTGATCCTTCCCCTGATTCTGTGTCCGGGGTAACGGCTGGGGACAGTTGGTAGGGGATCTCGGTAAGGGTGATGAAGAGCTCCTGGCTGTCGGGGAAATCAGCGGTGCAAGCGCTGTCGACTGCCTCATCCTCCTCATCTCCTTCCTCATCTTCCCCGTCCGCTAACATGTCCGAGGAACCGGCCGCGGACAATATCCCATCCTCAGAGTCCACGGTCAGGGGTGGGGTAGTGGTGGCGGCCGCACCCAGGATGGAATGCAGTGCCTCGTAGAAACGGGATGTGTGGGGCTGGGATCCAGAGCGTCCGTTTGCCTCTTTGGTTTTTTGGTAGCCTTGTCTCAGCTCCTTGATTTTCACGCGGCACTGTGTTGCATCCCGGCTGTATCCTCTCTCTGCCATGGCTTTAGAGATCTTCTCATATATCTTTGCATTCCGTCTTTTGGAGTGCAGCTCGGAAAGCACGGACTCATCGCCCCACACAGCGATGAGATCCAAGACTTCCCGATCAGTCCACGCTGGGGCCCTCTTTCTATTCTGGGATTGCACAGTCACCTCTGCTGGAGAGCTCTGCATCGTTGCCAGTGCTGCTGAGCTCGCCACGATGTCCAAACAGGAAATGCGATTCAAACTGCCCAGACAGGAAAAGGAATTCAAATTTTCCCGGGGCTTTTCCTGTGTAGCTGGTCAGAGCATCCGAGCTCGGACTGCTGTCCAGAGCGTCAACAGAGTGGTGCACTGTGGGATAGCTCCCGGAGCTATTAGCGTCGATTTCCATCCACACCTAGCCTAATTCGATATGGCCATTTCGAATTTAGAGCTACTCCTCTCGTTGGGGAGGAGTACAGAAGTCGAATTTAAGAGAGTTCTATGTCGAACTAAATAGCTTCGTGGTGTGGATGGGTGCAGGGTTAATTCGATGTAACGGCGCTAAATTCGACATAAACACCTAGTGTAGACCAGGCCTTACATGCACGAAAGTATCTTTGCAGAGAGCAAGTGTGTTAGTAAAAACTAAACAGCATTTCAGTTAGAAAAAGTCTTGCAGTATCCTTGAACACAATAGGATAAAATGCTTAAGGTTAATAATTAATTATAGATATCCTATATCTGATAGCAACTGAATGGAATAAGAATTTGATAAATGTGGGGGAAACTCTGCCCTATGTTTGTTGCTGGCACTGAAATCAATGGGAGTTGAAAGAATTTATTGAAGGGCAACATTTATTCTTTAGGAGCTAGGTAGTACATATAAGAACTAATGTTCCCAAAGCCCTGAACTACCCTATGCACACCACAAACTGTTTTCTGGCATTGTGTTGTATATATTACCAGTGGTTAAAGAAAAGAAAGATCACCAATTTTGGAGGCTGTTGTCACAGAACTTGACATTATGTGGTGGTGTGTCATGGCCAGCCAGAGCCGTGGTCAGTGGTGAAGAGTCCATAGTCACGGGATGGGAGTCAAGAGTAGGCTGGGTCAGTTTACCAGGAGATCAGAAGCAAACTTGAGAGCAGAACTACAAATCAGTAACCAGAGTCAGGCCAGATCAGGATACCAAAAGGTCAGAGGCAGGAGACAAACCAGAGATCGGGATCACAAGTCAGACACCAGGAGTCAAACTGGGGCTGGGATGTCAGGAAACCAAGTCAAACAAAGAGAATCGTTCCTTTGATTTAGCTTTTCCTATTTGGTGTTAATTGTAAATGTGACAAAATCCCAGCTGCAAGTGAAGAGCTGATAAATGCTTTGTTTACACCCTAAAATGAAATACAGGCATATTCTTCAAATTTATCCCATTCAGTAATGCTTCCCCAAAAGCTGGGTCCCCCGGTAACTTCCACTCTCTGAAAGCAGGACATCTGCATAGATTAAGACTGTGGAAAGGACTCCAAGTGTAAGATGTTCACAGAGAAAGTGCACTGGAGAATTTCTACAATCTGTGGTGCCAGAAATCTAACTAAGCTCAGAGCTGAGGAACAAACATCTGTTCCACTTCACAACAGATTATACACGTTGCTGTTCTTTAGCGCCACCTACTGTCACTGGCTCAAAACTCTGATGCCAGGAACATGATCCAGACAACACTATCACAGGTACAGTGGGTAATTTGTCATTTGGGCCTTTGGCTACCAGGAATGCCATCATGTTGTCTGCACTGGCCCTTCTCAGATGTGTCCCCTGTCTGAAGACCAACCTTTATGAAAGAGCTGAGACACTGCTTTGTAGGTGATGTGATACCACTTCTCTTGGATCAGTATCTCTAAGGGTATGTCTACATTGCAGTAAAAACACCTGTGGCTGGCCCATGTCATTTGCTTGTGGGACTTGGGCTGCGGGGTGACAAAACTGCAATGTAGACATATGGGCTGGATCCTGGGATCTGGGACCCTCCGCCACCACAAGCTTCAGCCTGAGCCCAGACATTTACACTGCAATTTAATAGCCCCGCAGCCAGAGTCCTGTGAGCCCACGTCAGCTGACATCGGCCAGCCGTTGGTGTTCTATTACAGTGTAGACATACCCTAAGTATCACTGCATGTGGGGCAGTTACTATGTATTGGCAAACTCACATAGACGAAACAGGGGTTTTATTTGCTGGTGGACACACAAAGTTATATTACCAAGAAGTGGCCAATTGCCACCTTGATCACTCTGGTCATGTTGTACTCTTCCCCCTATTCTAGTGGCTGTTTAGATTGTGAGCTTCTTAGGGCAGAGATCATGCTTTCTTCACTCTTTGGTAAGGGCTCAGAAGAGAGTGGGCATTACTGGAAATAACTAATAATAAGAAAAATACAAGGACAAACAAATACAATATTATGGTGTGTCATTGACGGAGTGACTCATCACCCACTGAAGTCAATAAGAGCATTTTCAAGAAGGGGAAAAAGGGAGCTTTGACTTCCGAGAGCTGCTTTTCACTCTCAATCACTCTAGTGAAGAACCACAACCTCCATTTTTCCATGACACTGACAAAGAAACAGAATTGGTACATTTCACTTTATGAGGAAAAATGTTCCAGATATTTCTTTCACACAGCGCCCTAAATACAGAGTAAGTCACCAAAGGCACCTATTATTTTTGAGCCGGATGGCTTTTCAAGGGCATACTCCGCATGCACAAGGTTGCTGAATTAGTCATGACTGAATATGAAGAACAATGGATTTTAATCTCTTCTTTTGTTTTCACATCTATGTACCTTGATCTCTTAAAAAGGGATAGTAGCTCTTATATACAAAGTTGTTTTTCTGGTAAAAATGACTATAGCTTTAAAAGATCAGCTTGTTGAGAAAATAAACACTGAAATGCAAAGCAGAAAATCACCACAAACATCCTTAAATATGCAGTTAACACAACAGTGGCATGCAAGAGAAGCAAATTTAGCTTTAACTAAATGTAAGTAAACCACTATTTAAGATCATATGTTTCAAGAAGAGATCAAGCAACAAGGTTCAGATCAAGAGCCAAACATTCCCAAAGTTCAGGGATGTTTGGATCCAGAGCTCTGGTTCCGGCCTATCTGAAATTCCAATCTGCTTTAATTTTAATTTCTTACCTTATGCGGTTTTCTACTCTGTTTTCTTATGCTGTTCTTTCCAGATCACTCATTCCAGTGTGTCTGCTCAATGGCTTCCTGTGAAATTCAGCTATGTCATTCTACAGTACGCAATGGGATTTGTTGACCTTCGGTAAATTCCTCTTATCGGGTACTGTACAAATACAAAACCATGATTTTTGTGATACCAGCACACTGTAAAGAGAAGCTCCATAGCAACTGCTGCAGACTTTTTTCCACACAAGACTTAATGGGTCCTCTTCATCCTTGTCCTACAACCCCTTTGTGTTGGGCCTGCTGGTGCAAGGGGCGGTAAAGCTGGTCTCTGAAGAATTTCCCCAGCATAGAGAGATTATCCATATAGCGTAGAGCTCTCTGCCACCCTCACAACCTCCAACATAGGGAGTTTGGCAAGAGCACAACTGCCCTTGGTTATTCCCAGCTGCCAGATCAGGCTGCTGGGACACAGGCAGTTTGTAATAATTTAGGGGAGCCTTGAGAGTGTTCTATCCTGTGCCAGGGCCTTGGATGCAGCCAGAGTGGCTCCAGAAGTGGGGAGATTCAAAGCTACTTTTGACCTCTCCCATTAGGTTCTGCATGGAGTAGAGCTTAGGTTCATCTGACATGCAGGATCAGTTATTGAAAAGTATCATGAAGGTGCACACACCCTTTTCTGATAAAATATTGGGTCTGATTCTGCTCAGTTCCACAGAGGTAAATCGAGAGCAGTGCCTCTGAAGTCAGTGAAATTATACCAATGTAAACCTGCCAGGAGAGGAGAACCGATTCCATTGTTTTTATCAGTCAACGAAAATACTTCAATAAACTTTCAAGCTTAACATCAAAAGCCTCCTACTTCCAGAGGTTAAGCTTACTTGCACACAGTTAACCCTGTCCTATTCTGGATTCACATTTAGTTACGTGATTATATATTTCCCACATAATACAATAGATCATACATTTTTTTCTATAACCTAACACATCTAGTCTCTTGTATTTTTCTCCATTCTTGTATATTTATGCTAATTTCATTGTCATAATTATCCCACATAACTTAGAGTTGTTGTTTCTTGTAAAATCTCTTTATGACCCTTATTTTAAAAATTTAGTCAGCAGCCATGTATGCAATTTCTTTAAAATTTAGGACCTCAGAGATCTTTAGGTGTGATTAGGAACTGAGCCATCTAAATACAAAGTTAATTTAGCTGCATATTTAGATTACGCTATTCATGCCAGCAACTGTTCACAATTACTTCTTATTAAATGTTACCTGCTGTATAAGATGCAAGAATGGCTTACTGTTCACTTTTTCAAATAAATGACTTTAAGGGATTGTTTGCCTGGAATAAACAAAGTAATACCTGGTACTACCAGCTGTTATGTGAAACAAAGTGTAGCAAAACGTGTGTCTTCCCATTTCAGAAACTGTGTGAACCTGTAATTAAAGACTGTTGTCATACACACAGTTAAGGAGCAAGTTAAGGTTTGACTTGCAACCTTAGCTTTTTATTTCCTGAATTTTGAGGGCTTGGTCATGCAGTTTTAACATTCCCCTAGCAGAAGATTTTGGATGGAAAATCTTTTAGGTTAAGAAACTAAAAGAAAATGTGAGAGAAAAAGAAATTCCATGACATGAATCTATTTCCCCAGGTATCACACTGTACCTCTGACATCTTATGACATCCAACAGGAAGGAGCTACTGACCCCCAACTTCTGGGTCCCCAAAATCTTACTGAAGGGCTATCTCACAGGCTCTAAGTCGTGGAAGGGTATTATGTGATGGGATTTAGGAGTTAGGGGAAATGGCCTACATTTTTATGGGCAGACATTACCTTCCGCAGCATGGGCACCTGCACAGATTACTCTTATCCTAGGCAGGAATGATGAGAGTGGGAGCTATACTAAGGCTAATGCTCATCAGAATATGGGCATACATTAATGGTGCTCTTGTTTGTGCACCCAATGGATTATAGGCGCAAAGATGACTGGTTGAACTTACACTCCTGTACCAATCAGCTGCTCCCAGGGATGGCTGTATTAAGGGTTGCCTCAAAGGCAGGAGGGGTTCAAAGAGCTGCCTACTGCTTTACCCACAGCTGCAGGAGAAAGTGGGAGACTAGTAAAATGTAGAGTTTGGTTGTTTCCCTGTCCCAAGTTTTATTCTCTTCTCACATGGGCCTCACTGGGCTATGTGTTATCCGCGTCCCTGCAAGAGAAGAGCTGCACACAAATGGAGAAACATGGACTTTGCAGAAATTTTAGACTGTGGGCTATGCTACTGTTACAGAGAAACCTACTGTGAATGTCACATCCTTCTTGCTCCAATCCCCTAATAAATGAATACAGAGTTCCCCACAATCTCATGCAATTTGGATTTGATTTGCATTTTTGGTGAAGAGTCAGACTGAGTCTAAATTTTAACCAAACCAATTCAGCCATCCCTAGCCATCCCAAGCCTCCAAAGCAAGGAAATTGTACAGTTTGTTTGAAACTCTGCCTTTAAGGTCTCTTATCATATTGATGCACTGAGTGTATCTCCTATATGATCTAAAATAAGATGCCACATGTGCTGCAATAACATGTGCCCTTCCAGGGCTAGTGTCACAGTGCATTACTACAAACCATCACTTTCTTTGGAAGAAAAGGCTGCAGCAAACTTCGGATGACATGAGATACAGATGTTGTTTTGCTAGCTGATAATGACACAGCTAATGTGCACAGCCCCAGTATCAATACATAGGATTTAGTTAACAAATGAAAAATCTTAAAGTGGTAGTAACAGTCATTGCAAAGATGTAACAAATCGAAAGGTTTAATAATTTGCAACCACATTATGGAGATACAGTAAGTGAAATAGTAAGTGTGGTTTTATCTTTGGCACCAAAATAAGCCAAATGGGGAGGGAGGAGGGATAGCTCAGTGGTTTGAGCATTAGCCTGCTAAACCCAGGGTTGTGAGTTCAATCCTTGAGGGAGCCACTGAGGGATTGGGGCAAAATCAGTATTTGGTCCTACTAGTGAAGGCAGGGGGCTGGACTCAATGACTTTCAGGGTCCTTTCCAGTTCTAGGAGATAGGTGTGTATATATATATTTTATGGGGCAACCTATTGTACCTAGGCTCTCTGATACAATTGTATTTATACGCCTTTAAGATAGCACTTTTTTTTTAAAGGGTCAACTATTTTTTACTTTTATACTGTATTCCATTTTGCTTTCGCATCAACATTTATACCATCTTTTGTGTTAGCTACTCAAACTAATTCCTTCAAAATTCCTCTGGAGGGCACTATTACCACAACTATACAATTAGCTTCAGACAGTTGTAATAGAGATAAACACTAAATCCTTGTTGGCAGCAGGCAGAGTGTCTGTTAACTAGAACAACTTCTTTGGTGATGCTTTGATTTCTCATTCTCCTTTGCTGGATATGAAGCAGCATTGCTAGGTAGAGAACCGTAAGGTAGACTAAAAAAAGATTGTTAATATTTTTGGATTTTAAGGGCACAATTTTTAACAGGCAACATCATTAGTATGCTCTCTACTAGAATGTGATGCCTCTCTCAAGGATATTAACGCACAATCCCATTCCCAGCACCAGCATATAGTCTGACTACTCAGGCTGGGAGTGGTAAAGAATCGTCCCTTTTCTTTGTCCACTCCAAAGCTTTCCTCTGTGGTCCTTACTCTAGCCTTGGAGATTAAAGAGTTTCTGTGGTGCGCATGTTCTGTACAAGAGGAGCCAGGAGAACTACCTCAGTTCCACATGGAAGATGATGCAGGGTATGAAAGTCTGGAAATGCCAATGTTAAGATTGACCATGCAACTTTAACCTGGCCCTCTTGAGCATATGCATTACGCTACAATGTGATCCCATAACACAAAACCCCTCTGAGTTTTTGCAGGGTTCTACACAGTGATATGCAATCCTCAGAAAGTTCAGGGCTTTCATTTTCAGATTTTGATTGGAACCAATGGAAATCAACTTAAACAATAGCTAATTCGCTAACCATATGATCTTATTTCCTTTACTCTTTTTCTCCCACGCTTTCTTTCACCGATTACATTAACCTGTCACACTTTGTTTCTAATTGGATTGCAAATGCTTTGGGTCAGGGACTGTGTCTACCTGTGTGTTTGTACAGCACCCAGTATAGCAAGGCTCTGATCCTGATTGAGATCTTTGGGTACCAGCATAGTACAGAAATAATAGTAATATAATAACCAATTTATAATAAGAGGTCATCAAGCCAAGTTGCGGTTTAGAGGGAGGGATCCGTTTAGAGTAAGGCCGGTACCTTTATTTCTGTCTAAGACCCACCATGCACAGCTATGATGCTATTAAAATAAAATAGTAAGTGATTTCACCACCTCTTTTGGAAGTTAGTTGTGGACTCCAGTTGATAGATTAAAATTGAAATGAAACTACCATTTTAAATAATTTACTAACAAAATGTATCCACCTCCTTTAAGTACCATTCCAGAATTTCCCCCTTCATAGCATCTGTATTTCCATGCTCTGAATACTAGAATCTCATAGACTCTCCTCCTAGTCCCTTATCAGATAGCAATTGAAGCATTTTCTTTTGGAGAAAAAGAGACTCAGAAAAGAATGACATGAACTTTTCAAATATATGTAAGGGGAAGGGAAAAAAAGGTAGGTCAGATTTTGGGTACAGCAACCTTGACAGCGTCCTTTTAAAGTACTCCCCTGGCAGCATTAACTTTTGCAACCAACGCTTGAGCAGCAGCTCACCCTTGGGCCCAGTCAGTTTGGCAGGATGACAGAGGTCAACATTTCACATGAATGAACAATTTCTCCAATATATAAAGCAGGCATACAAGTCTCTCTCCTGTTACCTGTCCTTTAATGTTTAAACCAAGACAACCAGAAGGCCTGTGCACAATGCAATTCCTTTAACCCTTGGAACTCTCATGAGAATTCCCCTCCTGACTATTTTTAATTGAGGGACAAGAGCCACAAAAACTAGCTTCCATTTCTTCCCTCCCTTCTTTCACACAAGCCCTACTACCTCCATACCCACTCCAAAGTCCACTCCTGAAGCAGGCAGTTCAGCTGAGTTTATGACAACTTTGTTCCACTCAAGCAAGCTCAGGGAACTTACAGGCTTGCGGATGTCCAGATCTCTCACCCTCAATAACATCTGGAAGGTCTGGTTGGCAGAACACTGACAACAATGTTGAGGCATGCAGGAGTCATGGGTCAATCACTACTTGTTTTCTATTTAATACACCCCTTGTTTTTCTCCAGTCCTCTAATTGAGTAGCCTACACCCAGATAAAACTCAATATGCACCAATTTTTATATAAATATAAAAACACACACACTAAACAAAGTTGGAATCCTAGGCAGTGCCTTGCCTAATTGAAAGCAAAAAAGCTCAAGTCACCATATCAATAAGATGACTGCAAAATAGCCAGTTGTTCAACATTGCTGGTCTTGAAACTGTCCTTCATTCCAGGGCTTTCTTCACTGGTCTCTTTACTTGAACTGGTTACCCTTTTTATTGGGCTTCGTCTCTTTTGATTTACCAAACTCCACTCGATTTATTTCGGTCTCTTACTGTTGAGCTTTCCCAGTGAGTTCCAAGTAGTCACTGAAATATTTGTGGGAGGCTGGAACACTGGAGAAATGACTTACCTCTAATCACTTCTTGTTGAAAGAGACTGGTGATGCTCAAAACAGGAGTCGCTTATGGACGTGACCTGTAGAAATTAATAGAGGATAATATTCTTTCCATAGCTGGGGAGGAGTGTGGGTGTTAAACAGCCCTTGCTTTCCCACTTGCCAAAAGACAAAAACTCATTATGTAACCGCTCCTGGGGCTGTTTCTTGGGCCTAGTCTGTAGTAGATGCTATTCATGTGAACTCAATTTTCCAGAATATGAAGAATTTAGAACTTAAAACTGACTCTCAGACATCAAGGGTGAAATCTGAGTCCGGTTTTAGTCAATGGGGCCTTTTTGTCATTGACTTCAGTGGGGCCAGGATTTCACCCCAAAGGCCTACATGGGAGCTTGATGCAGAAAAATCTGACACAGAATGTAAGCCTCTAATGGATAAATTAGTCACTGTTCTGGCTGAGCTCGGTAGTAAAGCTTTAGGTGGAGCTCTAATCAAAAGTGGGATATTCCATCACAAGATTGAAATAGCTGACAATATTTCTAAAAGAATGTTATTTAAGGATATTATGTCTTTGAAGGGGTTAGCTCTAAAGCAATGCTATCTTCTTTATTAAAATCTATTCTTGATAGAAAAGATTAAGCTTTCTGTAAAAACTAAAGCTGTTTTGTATCCCTTTTAAGTTTGTAGGCACTTGAAGAAGCTACTCAAGACAGTAGTTCTAATCCCTAGCAATTGCTTTTTGTGACATTCTATATGTGATGTTTTTAACAGTGAAGGATAAAGACTGCATGAGAGCAGCATAAAGTGGGGGAGGAAAGAGGATTATATATGAAGAGAAGTGCTTTCATCTCATAGAGAGGGAGCATGGTCCAATGGGCACTGGACTCGGAGTCTAAAGACCCAAGTTCTCCTCCCTGCTTTGCTACTGACCTTCTGTGTGACCTCTGACAAGTCATTTCCCATCTCTGTGCTTCTGTTTCCCCTCCCTTCCCTTTGTCTTGTGTATTTATATTGTAAATTCTTTGGGGCAGAGAGTTTTTATTTGGTTTTACAAGTGCCTAATACAATAAATTCTCAATCTCTTTTGGGAACTCTGACTACTACCATAAAACAAATAAATAAAATAATCTTAACCTGGTATAATTTGAGTCAAATTGCCAAAACATATTATCCTTAAAAGCAGACTTGGGTGCTGACATTGTGGTCTTATTTTCTGTTGAAGATTGATACAACAACCAGAAAGGCATTTTTCAAAATAGTGTTACATGATTTTTAATATCTTATGTCCCAGACTCAAAGAGGAGAATCATTTGGGAAATTTGTCTAATTCCATCCAAGAACTTTATTTTACTAGTCTGAATGTTGTAGCTTGATCTCTTTACTACTAAAAAATACATCAAGACACAGTTGATCTCTCGAATATTTCTACCATAGTTGGAAGAGAAAAAGGAGACTAGGAAGAGGAAAGAGAAAAGGCAGTAGAGAAGAAATGTGACTCAGAGTGTGGATGGGAGAGAGTCAGAGATGAAGGAAAAAGAAACAAGAAGTGGAAAAAACAGAAAATAAGTAAAGAAGGAAGTGGAGGACAGAGAAAGAAAGAAATAGAGTGGGAAGATGACAACCTTGGCAGAGACATAGTGGAGGAAAAAAAGAATAAAAAAAGAGGAGAGAGAAAGATGCCACAGAAGCAGGAAAACATACAAAAGTAGCAAAGAGCAAACTACACAATGGAAATGGAATACAAAAGAGAATAAGCAAAGTAAAGGAGATGGAGCAGTGAAACAGAATAGAAAAAGACTACTCCACTTCTGGGGATACTTTTATTCCCAATTACATGGGGGCTTGGGACCTGCATTTAGTGAATCAGATTTCCAGAAAATTAAAAATCTGAAGACTAGTTTGTGTTCAGAATAACTGTTACAAGTTGACTTGTGATGCCTTTAGGCTCTCTCCGGGCTAGCTGAATTTCCCTCTTCTGCCTCATTGTTCTAATATTCATGATGACCTTACTTTACCTCTTTGACTGCATCATAGCATTTCTATCCCTTTATTCTTTTTTTGCTTCATACCTTCACTTTGCTTTATAAGGACAACTATGGCCAGCACCTATGTTTAACCAATCAGAAAGAAGGTCAATGTAACAGGGTCAACCACATCCTACATGTCCTCTCTGCAGCACCCTGCCTCAGTTTTCCCTCTTTGTTCTTGAATAACTCAAAAAGAAGCTTTCCCAAGTCCAATGACAGCCCTTCTTGGGGTCTGGTTATATTTACACAAAAAGGTCTTCCACCTCAGCCTTAAATGGGATAAAGACCTTCCTCTGTGAGTACTGTCTCTTTCTCTGTTCTCTAAACCTTGGGATAAGACACATGAGCTGGCATTCCTTCTTTGCCTTCTCCACAAAAGGAAAACAAAACTTCCAGCTGAGTCTTTCTACCAAGCCCCAACTGCCTTCTTCAGGGACCACTGCAGGAGACTCTGTCTCTCTCTGCAGTTCTCTCTCTGGCTGTTCACAGGCCTCTGTTCTTCTACCTCAGATACCTTGTTTAGTCATATGACCACCTGTCTTTTGACTTGATTCATTCTCTCCACCTAGGGAGACAAATCAGCTGTGTCACAGGTGGACTGAGACCTCTCTCTCTTTGGAATGGCCAGCTACCCTGTGACAGTCAATACTATAGTGAAAACAACACAGCTACTGATATGAATTGATTGTAGACACAAAGTAAGAAGTGACACAAAGAAACAAGGCAACAGTCCATATAGTTTGGTACTTTGTTTCTGGTATTGGCCAATGCTGGGTGCTTCCAAAGACTCTCAATTCACCCATGATGCAAACAATACAGGCACATGGGAATTTCTCCTTGACCAAAGATTATGAATGTTTTATGCCTTAAAGCATGTAAGTAGATAGCCCTGGTAATTTCATCCTAGCTGTTGTTGATTTTGAGTTGGCCTTATTTAAATTGTTTATTCAGTTTGTGAGGTTTTAAATTGTTGTACAGGGAACACAAAGATTACTACAGTTGTAAAGCCGGAGTGGACTCAAAGGATATATGGATCCAGGATGTTGGTTTACACGCTACATTTTGTTTGGTTCACTTAGTAGATAGGCTTCATCCACATAATTTATAGATTGATATGGGTTTGGATCCCCAACTTCTCCCATCCATGGTGCAGGGATATTTCATTTGATGAGGTTTTGGTCTGGACCCATCTCTGTAAACTAGTTACAATTTTATTCCAAAGAAGATGAGTTTGCTCAATGCAGTAATCTGAAAATTTACATTCTGCAAAATACTCCTACCAATTTGTATAAACTTTGTACTGCCTATAAAAATATAGTAGAATCATGCTAATGTAGCAATAAAGCTTTAACAAGGGGGACAGCAGTAGCCTACTGATGCAAAACATCAGAATGCTGGACTTCATTTCTTCAGCCACTCAAGAAGAGCAGCAGTAGTTTACTCATGAACATCCTGTAATGGGCTAGGTGCCCAGATATCACGGTGATGGAAAAGAATTAGAGCTGATCGCAAACTTTTCAATGTGAACGTTTTCTGCTAAAAAATGGAGTTTTGTCAAAATTGAGACCTTTCGCAGGAAAGTGTCGATTTTGATAAAATTTTCTATGAGGGAAAAAGTCAAAAGGAATCATTCTGAATTTCTCATTTCAATAAAATGTTTTATTTGATTTTCTCATGTTGATTCATGTTATTTAGATTTTTATAATATATTTAATATTTTATATTTAACATATTAAAGTAGGAAAACATTTTTATCATATTAAAACATTTTGGTTTGATAATGTCAAATCATTCTGTTTTGATGGTCTGAGACAAACTTTTTGGAATTTTCATTCCATGGAAAGTTTATAAATTTTAGCTTTTTGGTTCGGACTGAGAACACAACAAAATCTTAAATGTTGGAATTTACCATGGAACAGAAATTTCATTTTCTTACCAGCTCTAATAAGAACATATATTGAATAACCTTGTTGGTAAAAAAAGCTGTGGCTTGTAAAAAAATAAATAGCCTGGCACTTGTGGTCAGGAGAGAAGAGTTTACAACTGTCACTGCCTTCTCCTAAACCCTTGTCCTTTGTCTCAGAATGCCCCCTTTCCCGCCCCAAGGCTCCCTTTATTATTTTTCCTCCCTTATTACCTATCCCATCCGCACTTTACAACTGGCAGAAGGGATTTTTTAAAACTATTTTTCAATGGTGAGAACCCAGCTGTGCACTCTTAGAACTGAACATAAATGATACAACCAGAAAGGCCAGATCAGCTAATCCAAGTGCGGCTCTGCACACTCAGGGCCAGGTTTTCAAAACATCTCAGTTCCCATTTAAACACCACATTAATTAGCCAGACCAGAAGTGTGATGAGGACACTGCAGGGCTATTAAGCTCTTTCTAAAATGTGGCCCTCATTTAGGTGCCTAAAATGGGACCCTTTTGAAAATACAGCCGCAATTCAAAAGCAAGGAGGAGAGTGCATCATAAAGTATAGTTCGTTCAATTATTCCCATAATCTAGTTTTAATTGCTGGGTTGATCATATTGTATTCTATTATATTAAATGTTCCGAAGGCTGTTTTGGAAAAGCAATAAAGTCTTAGTCAGCAGGGCCCTCATTTCAAAACTTTGTTCTTACATCTTTGCTGTGAAGAGGGGAAAAGATCACTGGATTTACAGTGTTAATTAATCACTGTGAGAATTAGTGGTGTGTGTTTTAACATGACTACTGTACATTTTTTATTCATCACAATTGCTTAACTCTCAGTCTCCTGAGTCCTGATGATGACATCCATCTTGGTGACTCATGACACTGGCAGTTGTGGGAATCCAGTGTAAAAGACTTTTAATAAACTAGTTTATATGCTGTATGAATACCGATTTAACCACCCCATAGACTTTAATGTTTAATATCTAAACAACATCTCTTTAATGTTTACAAAGTAAGGATGATGCTCTGATCTGAAACCAGTATTTCAGTTCTGAAAGAGACTGGCTCAGTCATTAGGCCAAATCCTGGAGAGTGTAGGAGGTAATGGAAGGTCTCAAGGGAGGAACTGGCATGGCTCTGCTGTATGAGGCCCCTCAACCACAGGGAAGCTACAAAGGGGCTTTGCAACTTTAACTCTGCCACTGCACAGGGGGATGCAGAAGGGAAACAACAGGGATGTGCAATACTGGAGACACGGCCAGTAGGGGATTATGTAAGCCAGATACTGAGGGGCTGTCACTAGAAGAAGACACAGATGCTGTTATTAAAGATGCTTGTGCTCCACTGTCCCCACAGAAAACACTTGTGGGCAAAGCCAATTTTCTCAGGTTTTGTGCAAGGTCCAGGATTTGTCCAATTAACCTCCACATGACAGAACTGATGTTTGCTAAAACATGACCAAAACAAAGATACAATATTTTTCTAGTGGCAAAAGACTGGTGAACCAGAAAAGCGGCAGACAAAAAGTCCTGCCAAACAGGAAAACCAATATAGTTACCAGTATAGGAAAACGAGTTACTGAAAAGCCAGTTATCTAACTTATCCCCCACAGAGAAGGAGGGAATACAACTCAAGGACTAGTTGATTTTAAATTCAAACTTTAGGAAACAGGACTGCTCACAGACCTTCGGTGACGCACACCAAGCATCACGCAATGGACTGTCCTGAGATGAACAGAAAAGCAGTTGCAGCAGCTACTCAACTCAAGCTGTTTTGAATCCAATACTGCAAGGATCTAATCTGCTGCGGTAAACGGGCTCTTGGTGCACTTATCTCAACAGCTGTAGTCTAGTGGACTGAGCATGGAACTAGGGACCAGAATAAACTAATTTTATTCTCAACTCTGCCATTGATTTGTGTAGCTTTGAGCAAGTCATTTCAATTTCTCTGAGACTAAGGAACCCTACTTGTGAAATGTTAATAAGGTTTACACACCAGTTTTGTTAAACACTGAACTCGACCCAAGAAAAAGAAGTGTTATATAAGTAAGTGCAGAATACTGCATTATTATTAATTATTATTGCTTTGTGTACACAACATCTCACTTATCTCCACTGACCAGTACAGTTACTAGGGAGCAGCAGTTAGAATACCTAACGACTAGCTGAATTATAAAATGCAAATAAAAGGACCTCATTTCAATCATAAGGGCATCTACTTGCATGGATAGTCTCATTGACTTCAGTGGGCCTACTCAGATTAGTAAAATCACACACATGTTTAAGTGTTTGCAGGATCAGGGGCTAAGTTTATTAGGTCTGAATATAATCATTATATCAGTTCCTAACTTGAGATATGAACTCAAATCAACTATATTAAAGAGCACCTTAATGCTTTAAATTATACTGTACTTTGTTTCCCATTTACCCCTTCCAACTGTCACAAGAAACTGACAATAACTTAAAAAAAAATCTCAATAAACTAAGTGAAATAGAAGTAGAACAGAACTCAGTCTCCCTTTCAACAAAGCACATGTTTAAGTATATCCCTGTTATTACTTCTGATGTCAACAATACTTAAGCATATTCCTAAAGCTAAGTATATACTTAAGTGTTCTGATGAATAGTGATGGACTGCTGGATTGGGGACCAAGTGTAAAATAGCTCATACTACCCCCAGTAACATGCACAAGAGTCAAAGTAATTAAAAAGAGAGATCAGCTTTCTAAAAATATACATAAATACCAAGGCCCATATCTTTCCTGAAATAAGGCACCCAGAACGGGACACAATACTCCAGTTGAGGCCCAATCAGCATGAATTTGAGCAGAAGAATTACTTGTGTCTTGCTTACAACACTCCTGCTAATACATTCCAGAATGATTGCTTTTTTTGCAACAGTATTACTCCATTGGCTCATATTTAACTTGTTCTTTCCTTATTTTAGCCACTGATCCTACCTCATTTTCACTGGCATACATTAAGTGAGACACCCAATCGCTACTAAACTTTTTGGTGAAAACAAACAAAAAAGTCATTTAGCGTTTCTGCCATTTTCCACATTTTCTGTAATGAGACTAGTCATTCTTGCAGTACTTTAGCACTTCCCCTCTCCAGCTGGAATCAGGAAATATAGCTACATGTACAAATGTAAAGAGACCTGAACTTCTTTGAACCTCAAAAAAGGTTCTTTCCAAGTTTTGGATGAATGCTAATGGCGGGATAGTGGAGGGTGGCTATTATTATTCTTTAAGCTGGTTAGTCCATTCCTACTGAAAAACAATTAAAACAAACAGAGATGTGAGAGTTTAAGACACTCCTTATATATTTTGCAGAGCTGTGCTCTGGTAAAAGTTTTAAATAAAAGCAACATATTCCTGGAGAGACAAAATGACCAACTAGAAAATCCAGTCCAATCATGAAATGGGCCAGTAACTTGTATGCCTATAGTAAATGACCCAGTTTAATAGTTTTATTCATAAAAGCATTCATATAAGGTGACCCCTTCTCTATTTAAAGAAATGCTAGTGGATACTCACCCATCCAGGAGAAAAATTATGATTTTTATTTTAGGTAGAGATGGCCCCAAAATCCTAATATTAGATCTAAGGTCTTTGAACTCTGTTGACTTTTGGATCCAGATCCAAACTTTGTGGCTCAGATCCCCTCTGTTTTTAATTCCTGCAGATTTCTAAGACCATGAGTGCATTTTAAAACCAACTAAAGGTGAAGAGCAGCTCATGTCTGGAGACAGAAACACCCAGGAACAAAACAACCAACCCTGCATCCCCCTTCCCTTCTCTTTTTCTCTTTCAGGACCACTCTGGTAACTCAAGGGCAGTTTTTAAATAAAATTTAGGATGAGGACACTTAACAATAACATTTTACACTTCTCAGCATCTTTCATAAAAAAGAAGTAGATAAAAGGCCTATACAATTATTACTTTGACCACACACTACACCCAGTGAGGTAAACAAATATTCACAATTCCTAGATAAGTACAAGGAGACATAAAAAGCAACAAAGAGTCCTGTGGCACCTTCTAGACTAACAGACGTATTGGAGCATAAGCTTTCGTGGGTGAGATGCATGAGAGACATGGGAAAGCACACAATGAGCCAGCAGCAATGCTGGAAGAGAACCTAGGAATCCTCAGATCCAGCCTTCTGCCTAAGCACCAGACAACACCACACTGCTTTGCTATATCTATGTAAAAGTAGCCTCACATCTTTGGAGATAAAAAATTATGTTAGTTTGCTGAATAAGCTTCTAGGAAGAGAACACTATCTTTAACAAGAGCACTGGTGGAGAATCTGATAGGTGAAGCACTGCACAATACAATCTGGTTATTGATCATAAATTATTACCCAGTCTTTTAATCTGTTTCAAAGCTGCTTTCTTTTCCCATGACCCCAAATAATAATACTACCTAGAGCTCTTATATAGCACTTTTCATCAGTAGATCTCAAAGTGCTTTACAAAGGAGGTCAGTATCATTATCCCCGTTCTACAGATGAGAAACTGAGGCAGGGAGAGGGCAAGTGATGTGCCTATGGTTACTCAGCAGATCATTGGCAGAGCCAGGAATAGTACCCATTTCTCCAAATAGTGCTCCAGACTCCAAACCACATTGCCTTGATGTTACTGTAACATTTTTGTGTCCTTCGTATTACTTTACATGAACTATTGCACTAAAACTTTCAAAAGCATGATTTTAGCTTGCTATTTTTAAAAGAAATTCCTTTAAAAGTTCCATGTCTTTCTCCCTATTTCTTTTTTCATCACAACTTATTAATAGTTACTACAGACAGACCAAAGAGGTGGGAGGTTGATTTTGCAAAGCTTTCTCAGATGGCTTTTTGATTTGCAAGAACTATAACGAAGGACAGTTTGAATTCATTCTCCATTTCAACTGAACTGCTGAAGTATGGGAAAAATTTCATAAAATTGTTTCCACTTTGGCCTTTCCAAAGATTCAGAGATCAGATTCTGTTCAAGTACATACCAAAATGTTTGGATGACTTATTGGACTGTCTGAACCCCTTGACTGTACCAAACAGAATTAGAAATCTCATAAGAATGAGCTTTCATGTGAGATTTAAAATATTTCCAATCTCCCGCAAGGCAGATCAAAATGGATTCATGGATTTGTGAGAGAGATCCAGTTCACAGGCATCAAAGTTAAAGAAATTCATGTCTGGTTTCTCCATGGCCAAATTTCATTCTGCCTATCCAAGCTGGGTCTGATGTTCATCTACCAGAACTGGAAAGGGGATAGAGGGAACAAAAGAACTCAAAGTTCAGGGAACCAAGCGTCTTCTTTTAAAACTGGGTTGTATTATGAACCCAAGTTTAAAATAGGGAGACAGTTCCCATTATCTCAGAGGATTTCACAAAAGGGGGGAAAATGAGGCGATAGAGTCCCTGTATTTCTGGCACAGACTCGTGTGCAGAGGGAGGTCAGGCCTCACTTCTAACTCAGAAGGGTGCTCTGATCTCAGGGATCTAAAACTAGGATATGATTTTCTAGTTAAAATGTAAAATAAAAGCAAGCTAGTCTACAATAACTATGAGAACCACATATGTTAATGATAAATAAATGGAGATATACCTATCTCATAGAACTGGAAGGGACCTAGAGGTCTTTGAGTCCAGCCCACTGCCTTCACTAACAGGACCAAGTACCAATTTTGCCCCAGATCCCTAAATGGCCCCCTCAAGGGCTGAACTCAACCCTGGGTTTAGCAGGCCAATGCTTAAACCACTGAGCTATCCCTCCCCACAGTTATATGTACCATATAACTGCCTACCAGAGTCTAGCAGACCCAGGAGTGAAGAGAAATTATTTTTCCTGCATTTTCAAGTAGAGCAGGGTTGGAGAGTGTGTGTATGTCTGTCTCTGTCTCTCTCTCCCTCCAAAGAAAAACAGCTTGTGGTAGCTCAAACTTTAAACACACCATGAACAGCAGTCTGATAAAGTTAGTGGATGATCAGATGGAGGGGGGGAAATGTTCCAGAAAGTCTATAGACTATTTGTGGACACAAAGAAAATTTGAACAAGTCGCAGCTGAGTCCAGCTCATTGGGAACTTTTTTTTTTTTGGTGCGCACAGAAAATGCTGATTCATCAAACAAGTTTTTTGTGGACACTTATTGGTTTTGACTGACCCTTTGTCTGGAAGTTCTCGGCTCCAGGGTGGATTTTCTGGTGAAAACCAGAAAGGGCGACAGAGCAGTGACTTAATTAGGTCTCTTAAATACCAGGTAAGTGTCCTAACTGCTGAGCTATTGGCTATTCGGGGCCTGTGGTTGGCATGCGCTCAGTCACTCTCTCAATCAATACAAAAAAATCAAAAATGTCTTGATTTTGTTCTGCATCTCAATGGAAGAAGCGTTGAAACCTTGAACTTTTTCACAAAACATAAATCTTGTTTCCCAGCCATCCTTACAGCTTGGTCTGATCTACAATTCAAACACAAAGCACAGCCAATTTAACATATTCTTGCAATTTGAGTCAAAGAGTTTGCAGAAGTCTAGTTACTAGAATAAAAAAAGGTTGATTTATTTATTTGGCCAAACTGCATTATATGTACCTGTGTTTTCAAATAATATATATATTGCAACTTTAAGCTGTAGCTCTCCAAGTTCTTCATTTGCAAAAGTATTATGATCATTGTGAGGACTCGGGGCTTGTCTACATGATAACTTACTGCATGGCAAACCAGGGTATGAATCTACAGTGCACCAGCTTGCCACATAGCAACCTCCTGTGTGGTAAGTCCTGGGGGTCAACTTAATATACTAAGGTTTGAAAGCATCCTTGCCCCAAAACGGTAACAAAGTACCTATGGAAAAACAAACTCAGTATTATATATTTGTACTCTTCTGAAAGATGTGTGTTGCACTACAATAATTTAATTCCAGTTAATTCATCTTAATTGGTTGGTCTCACTACTGTTCCCATATGCTATGTTTGTTTTGTCCCCCCACCCTGATGCTACCTGGGGTTCTTTCAACCCAAAGCTCTTGGTAACTTTACTCTGTGCGAGGTGGTGTCAGGAAATAAATCAAGGGAGACACGGCTGTCCGACCGATAGATGGCTGGCAGAAACAGGACAACACAAAAGTGCTTTCACTTAAAGCTATACTTTAGTCTCAAGCACCTACACATGTCTGCAACAGGTTAGTAAAACACCCCCAACCCTCAATAATTACCAAAGTTGGGTGTGGCTCTCAAATGGCACAGCAGCAGTCTTCCGATGACCAATCTTCCATCTGCCGGTGGGGACCACAAGATGTGTCCAAAGGGAGAGTCTCTGAAGAGTCCAACTACACAAAACTTTCTTCCCTTATTTATTCATTAGTATTACAATAACACATTACTCAAAGAAAACTTGTTAAGCAAGCAATTTCAAAGGTTAAGCAAGAGGTTTCTTCTGATCATCAATTAGCCTTATTTATTTTTTTTCAGAGTTTGCATGCCTTGAGGCCTTGACAGACACATTCCTGAGGGCACATATAGACAAGCTTCCTGTTTTTCTAAAAAGCATATCTCAGCAATTTGAACAGAGATCTCATCAGGAAGGACGCGGGATCAAGCTGCCCTTTCTGTGGCACCCAAACCCTCTCCCCTCCTGACTCCATCATGCATAGACCCATTTACGGCCTGCTAGCTTGGCTACTTTTAGCAATAAGCAGTAGTGGTTCGGGCACTTTACTGGTTTGCCAAGATCTCCCTGTACACTGACACAAAATATTATTTTTTAACTCACGTATAAGCAGGGCCGGCTCCAGGCACCAGCCCACCAAGCTGGTGCTTGGGGCGGCACCTGGAGGGGGGAGGCGCGGCGCTCCGGCCCGAGAGCGGAGCCCCGACTGGGCTCGCCGCCCTCCCCCCGGCGCTGCTTCTGGCCACCGGGGAGAGCGGAGCCCCGGCCGGGCTCGCCGCCCTCCCCCCGGCGCTGCCTCTGGCGGCAAAAAAGCCAGAGCCGGCCCTGCGTATAAGGAATGTTTGGGGATGAATCCCAAGTCGCTGTCTTGTGGACCCTGAAATTTATTATTATTACTGGCTATTTTACTCCTCTTCTGTTAGCTTTCTTGAAATCTGACAATATTGCTTTATGGCCCTCTAAATTTATCAGAAGTGTCTTTGCTTCTGACCAAGCATCTTTGTGAGAGTCACTAGATATGTTCAGTGAAGTGAAATATGCAATGGCTCAAAAATATATATTATAAGCTCACATGCTAGCTAAAATTTTGGACACCGCTGGTCAGTGGTGCTGGAACAATTTTTATAGTGGGAGTGCTGAAGGCAGAAACCCTGTATTGAGTTATTTCTACTTCAAGCCAGGGGGTGCAGCAACACCCCCAGGGCCTCTAGTTCCAGCATCTGTGCTGCTGGTTTTAATGAAAACATTGCTTAAACAAAGTTGGAATTAAACTGTTAATTAACTTGTTATCTGTTTGGGGGCAAGGGTCATTTTATGGCGTGTTTGTATAAAATCTAACACAATGGAGCCGTAATGTTGTGTATATCCAACTTCTAGTTGGCCCCTGGGCCTGACTGGGGCTTCTGGATGATACTTTAGTATAAATGCACAATAATATTTAGAATTCTATAGAAATCTTATGAATTGATGATTGATAATATGAGTAATATTAGCAAGAAATCCTTAATATGTTACTTAATTAACATTACTTTTATAGATTTTGGACATTTAAAAAAAATGAAGTAAACAGAGCCCATATAAAATATCACAAATTCCAGCAATCCAAAGAAAAGAAATAGCGAACTGTATGCAGGACTTAATGTCAAGTACTCGGATACAGGGATCAAAAAAGAGGTCCCCACTGGATTCCTAGAAGGAAGTTTGTTTTAAAGAATGAGGATGTGATACCAATATCTGAATGTCTAACTAAAAGCTATAACAAATTCAATCAGTCTGAGAAATAATCCCCCCCAAAATTCAGAAAATAAATTCGGGGTAAAGTAGGGCAAATCTTCACAATTTTTAAAACACTCTTCAAAATTCAGCAAAAAATTATTATTGTCTTTTCTATCAAAAGTGCATTCACTTCTTCCTTAGGCTATTGAACCAGGCTAAATTTGCATCTTCTTTCAAATAAATTCTTTTGGCTTTAAAATATATACATTTAACAAACTAATCCCATCCAGAAAGACAATGATGAAGCTAGATGGAGCTACTATAAGGTGGGTACATAACTGATTGGAAAACCGTTTCCAGAGAGTAGTTATCAGTGGTTCACAGTGAACATGGAAGGGCATATCAAGTGGGGTCCCACAGGGATCAGTCCTGGGTCCAGTTCTGTTCAATATCTTCATCAGTAATTTAGATAATGGCATAGAGAATACACTTATAAAGTTTGTGGACAATACCAAGATGGGAGGGGTTGGAAGTGCTTTGGAGGATAGAATTATAATTCTAAATGATCGGGACAAACTGAAGAAATGGTCTGAAGTAAATAGGATGAAATTCAATAAGGAAACATGGAAAGTACTCCACTTAGGAAAGAACAATCAGTTGCACACATATAAAATGGAAAATGACTGCCTAGGAAGGAGTACTGCAGAAAGGGATCTGGGGGTCATAGTGGATCACAAGCTAAATATGAGTCAACGGTATAACATTATTGCAAAAAAAGCAAACAGTGTTCTCAGATGTATTAGCAGGAGTGCTATAAGCAAGACACAAGAAGTATTTTTTCCGCTCTACTCTGCGCTAATTGTGCCTCATTTGGAGTATTGTGTCCAGTTCTGGGAGCCACATTTCAGGAAAGATGTGGACAAATTGGAGATCATCCAGAGAAAAGCAAGAAAGGATTAAAGGTGTATAAAACATGACCTATGAGGGAAGATTGAAAAAAATGGGTTTGTTTAATCTGGAGAAGAGAAGACGGAGAGGGGACATGATAACAGTTTTCAAGTACATAAAAAGTTGTTATGAGGAGGAGAGAGAAAATTTGTTCTCGTTAACCTCTGAGGATAGGACAAGAAGCAATGAGCTTAAATTGCAGCAAGGGCAGTTTAGGTTGGACATTAGGACATTTAGGTAGGAAAAACTTAATTATCAGGGTGGTTAAGTACTGGAATAAATTGCCTAGGGACGTTGTGGAATCTCTACCATTGGAGATTTTTAAGAGCAGATTAGACAAACACCTATCAGGGAATATCTAGATTATAGTTAGTCCTGCCTTGAATGCACGGGACTGAACCAGAAGACCTCTTGAAGTTCCTTCCAGTCCTACTATTCTATGATTCAATGAAAATGGCTTTTTCAGCAAAGGTCAGATACAGTTATACTTTTCAAATATTTAAATTTTACCTCCTCATCTGAGTTTGGGGGTGAAAGATTTAAGATTATATACACTCTCTGCTCATGTTGAAACCTAGTTTTCTTATATACCTCATTTATGTCAACACTTTTGCATGATCTCCAGAAGAAATAAAACTAGTAATTGCTTTGAATACCTCATGAAGGGCTTTGCCAAATATATTCCATTTAGGGGAGGAAGAAGTTTTACGGTATTCTTAAAAACTTTTCCCATTATCAATAGCAGATCATACTTAAAGTGTATCATACTTAAAGTTCAAGCAACCTTCAAACTATATCCCTCATTTCAATAATGTCCACTCCTTGGCTTTCATGCCAAGTAATCTCAAGTTCATCATTGTAATGTGAATTGCTGTCACTTCTAATCTTCTGTTGAGAATCACTCTTTTACCAAAGCTACAGACAAATACTTAGCCCTTTCAACCTGCTCATTTAGAGCAGTTTAATTCCAATGTTCAGTTTGTAATTCCTCCCCAATGGTTGGTATCTTAACCTCCATCTTAGACAAAAGATGTTCTTAGGCCTCAAATTTAACATTAATCCTTCTTTCTAATTCCTTAATCATCTCAAAGGCTGCATGAGGTGGAACTTCAGAGGATAAATCTCCTTCTAACACATTCCTGGCTGCTTGTCACAATTTAGGGATTGAGAAACCGCAGTTGCAAAATGACTGCCTGCAACTTCTTTCCCAGAAATATCAACCCCAGCAGCAAATAATGCCAAAGGCCTCTTGTACTTAATTAATCTCCCCCTCTTGCCCCAATTCTTCTTACATTGCAGAGGCATCTCAGAAGTACAAAGGATCTGGCCATACCACTAGAAAGTTAGGGTATGTCTACCCTGCAATAAAACAGCTGTGGCTGGCCCGGGTCAGCTACTTGGGCTCAGGTGACTTGAGCTGGGAGGCTATAAAAATTGAAATGTCGATGTTTGGGCTCAGGCTGGAGCCCTGGCTCTGAGATGCCTTCAGGTGGGAGGGTCCCAGAAACTGGGCTCCAGCCTGAGCCTGGAGGTCTGCGCTGCAATTTTATGGCCCCATAGCCTGAACCCGTGAGCTTAAGTAAGCTGTGCTGGGCTAGCCACAGGTGTCTTATTGCAGTGTAAACATACCACTAGTGCCCCAGGATGATTTTTTTAATGAAAAGATTAGAAGTAAAATTCAAAAGAGAAAGCTAGGGGCCCCTGGGAAAATAGCTTTGTACTTCTCAGCTACTAGAGTCCACTTACTATGAATTATTATTATCTGTATCACAGTAACAACCAGAGGCCCCAACTAAGATCAGGGCCATGTAGACACAGTACATATGCATAATAAGAGGCAGTTCCTGCTCTGAAGAGCTTACAGTCTAAGCAGGGAACACATATAAAGCGTGGGTGGGGAGAGAGGCACAGAAAGGTGAAAAGATAAGCAAAACGTCTCACAGAACAGGGGGGAATAGAACCCAGTCTCCTGATACCCAGGCCATGGCACCATGCGGCCTTTCTTCTCTCACCCTCTCCAGTTCTGCCACCATTACTCTGGATAAGTAGTAACTTACTCTGAAAGTAGCTCAATTGATTGGAGTGGGGATGCTGCCAGAGTAAAGTACTATTTGGCATGAGAGAAGGTGGCCCAGAACTTCAGTGCTCTGAACCTGATTTGACCCTCAACTTTCCCCACCATCCCCAGCCCTAATGCTCATTCAGACTTTTGATAAAATCCTAGCATTGACACACAAGTGATTTGTCATCTTTATACCCTATAAATGGGGCATAAAAATAAGTTAAACTGATTGAGATTACACTGTTGAGGCAAAACAAAATAGGGATCAAATCCAAGCTGACAGCTACATGAATTTTATTAGTTTGAAGGGGGGGGAAAAACCTATGAAAAAACCTCTAATCCAAAAACCAATAAAGCACTTTGCCAAATGTGATGTTATCTGAGGCTCGTCATATTAAAAAAGTTCTATTAAATCCCCACTTTCAAGTGCAGCATCAAAACCACTCAGTTTAAATGATATTTCTGTCAGTTTTTTCTTAACCTTCATGAAAAATTTACTGTACCATGATTAGAATTGCTTGAATAATACATAACTTGCTTTAAATTCAAGTTATTACATGCACTTGTAAAATGCTATTTGATTTGATTTTTTCCTCCCACACCTTAAGCAAAATATGTGACAATTTTGTTTTATCTTGGGTAGCATGTATACGAGCTAACCCATTCCTATGGGATTCTCAATTGCTAGCTAATCCAAAGCAGTTTCTATTAGAATGACATGGGATGGAGTTAATGGACTCGAGTTTTGTTTTGTTTTTAAAATCAGATTTATTTTTTTAAATAGAAAAAAAAAGATCCACAACGTACATTCAATTCCCTAGCCTGCACATCAGCAACAACCTCTTTGGACCATAGCAGAATATGCCTGACTAACTGTTATATGAAATTTAGGCTCTGATTTTACACATGTTCCATGTGGGTAGACACCATTGTCTTAAGCAAGGCTTTGTGTGGGTCCAGGGATCTGACCATGCAAAGCTTGCAGGATCTAACCTTTATTTTTAATTAAAAGGTAAATATACACATATGACTGTTACCCATAACTTCTAAATGTTCCTTTTGAATAGGTTCATCTTATTCACTGGAGTGGAAAAAGAAGGAATTTCTGTTCTGCTTAAAACTGGAGATGGAACAAGGAGGATATATTTTGATTTTCTAAAACTGAAAACTTGGGATCTGGCTTCTAATTTACCCGTACCATCAAAGTTATGGGGAAACGGTGGGATTTCTTTTGTTCTCTATTACTGGGGAAAACAGATGCAACACTGAATCCAAGGGTGATTCTTGTTCTGAAAAAGCAAAACACATTACAGGTCCTAATCGGTCCAAAAATATCAAAGGACATGATGGCTTGAGTAAAACGTTCTGGTCATGACCAATCTCTACTTGAAACCCATCCATTCAATTCCATAACTCATAATTAACTCCACAGAAAAATGTGAGCACACAAATATGTTTTGACTGCATAAAGATATCCCAAGAGCAGCTAATTTAATATTAGATCAAATGAACTACACTGGAAATTACCATGTTTTGTTGACTATTTTAACATATTCAAGGAAGGCACAGGGACTTTTATATATTTCTAGGTCTCTTTGTAGTATCACTCTTCATAACTTATGCCAGTCAGTATGGAATACATGGATTTGAAGGGCTGGGGGTGTGGGGGGAAGAGGAACCTTGGAATGTCTTACTGATGTACCCAAGAGGAGTCGATTAAAATGATAAAAGAAGAATGCTTTCATTATTCATTTTCTATTCATCCTTCTTAAAACTTCTCAAACATGTGAAAACTTCTGACAGTAAAGCCATCTAGAGAACTTGTTGTTTTTACGAGAACTAACATCTCAGCTTGGTGTACAATGAAATATGCTGTGCTCCCTAATGACTTTTTGTTGTTGTTGTATTTCTCAAATAAAGAAAAAAAAATTGTTCACGTCTAAGGCCTGCAATAAAAACTTCTGGCAAATAAAATCATACCTTGAAAAAGCAACACTGCCTTGAAACTCAGAACTGGTTTCTTTCAGAAGCATGGCAAGTCTCCTTCTAGAAGGGTTGACTCACCACTGGTGTGCCCCCTCATGGCTGGGCATAGCGTAGCAGCTGTCTCTTCTCTAGCACCTCCTGTCAATGGTTATTCTGACCCTGTGGTAGCCTCCCTTCTTCTGATTCAGCCCTACACTCGGATCATGTTTTAGTCCCACTGTTCCAGGGTAAATCGAAAGTTCAAACATGACAATGTCTTTACGTATTATAAAGCACATATATTCAGCAAATCCTCTCCTTCATAGCTACAGAGAGAGCTATATTTGCTGGAGAACCAATGTAAATCTGTTTTAGAGAGCTATGGGCAGAATGCCTGGAACCCATAAGACAAATGTGCACCCTTCTCAACCAAAGAGCCCAAAGCCTGTGAAGACTACTTTCATGCCACTGTTGAGTGAGATTTGAACGTATGATATGGATGTGCTCCGTGAATCTGCACACATGCAGGTTTACCAGCCATTCCTCCTTGTGGATGAGGGAGAAGGGAACAACCACCATGGAGGTTACTACTGTGGTCATGAAGCATCTCTGGGGCAGCTTCATGACCTGGGAGAAGATATTTATTTTTTCTACTTTGGAAGTGCCCAGCACTCAGCCCATCTGGTTGTAACTCTGTGGAGCAGGCCCAAAGGAAATCCTGCCCAATCTACTGACGTCAATGGATCCGGCTCTAAATGAATCTTATAGCACTAAGTTAACGTCTGATGGAAAGTGTCATGCAAAAGCCATTGTTTAAAGAAAAACATGTATTGGTTCCAATGTAATTACATATGCTTTGATTAAATTATTGGGAAAGAAAACAATTATGCCTCTACTGCTGATCAGGCCGAGGAAGTTACTCTGTAGGGGGGAACAGACTAAAATGTATGGTGCTATTCAGTGAACACATTATGCAACTCTTCTTCCAAGTGTGGAAGCCAGCATGGCAGATACTTTCAAACTTTCTCAGCTATTCAGCAGAAAAACGGCTGTCTTGCAAAAGCTATTTATGAGTCTGTGGATCATATCCTCAGCTGGTGTAAGTCAGAGTAGCTCCACTGCCAATGGAGTTATGCCAGTTTACACAAGCTGAGGAAGTGGCAGTGTTTTGGAGACAGAAGAATTGTAGCAAGGGTTCACTAGACCAATTTATCTTTTACAGTCACAGTAGCTATTTTGATTCTCAAGTCCAAGCCATATCTGAGTTGCAGTAATGAAGATATATCCCCTTAGCCACCGGTATGCACATTAAAGACAACTGTATGTCAACTAGAAATGTGCAAACTTACTTTAGCTGATTTGGAACACACTTGAACATAGTGGGTTCAGAACCTTGACTTGGATTTAAACAGTAATGGCTTTGTCGTGTACTTAGAGACTTAAAAAAGAAAGTAATATAATACAAATAAAGTTAAAAATAAGAGCAGAGTGAGAAACAAATTCAGACAGACTATGGGCAGGGAAATGGGAGACAGCTTCTAGTAGGAAAAAAACAACCTTGTATAGAGGACACAAACTTTAGACAGACTAGTTTCTAGGAAGGGTGGGGGAGGGGATTCTGGTAGTCCTAAAACACAGAACAAGCTCCATATTACCTAGAAAACACATTTAAACAAAAAGTTCAGTCATTTCTTTTGAAAAAAATTGGCTTACAGCTGAAAGACTAACCTGTGATCTCAAACTAATTTTGTGAACCTCTCAAAGAATATAAGACCTTTGTAAAACATCAAACTCTACAAGCTTAACTCATCCAGAATTTCAGAGTTCCTTACAAGAATAAGGATAAAGTTAATTTCACAACAATTTGTCTGACACATGGGAGAAAAGAAGTCAACAAATTTAGAATCAAGTTAATATTTGAAAAACCCTAATTTTATTCACTGTGCCTGATCGATTATATTGGGTCTTTTGCTCACCTGGGCATATATCTATGAGGCAGAATAGCAATATACATTTTCACTAGGACAAGAGCTAAGAAAGTTGGGTTCAAACAGTGGGCTAAATCTTGTGAATCCTTACTCTCGTATGTATTGCCACTGTGAGCATGACTTAGTCCATAAGCTAGCATAAAATACCACACACCATCCTTCCTACGAAACACTTCTGTCTGCCAGGAACAACATGTGTGACACCAGGTTAAAAACAGGTTTCAGAGGGGTAGCCGTGTTAGTCTGTATCAGCAAGAACAACAAGGAGTCCTTGTGGCACCTTAGAGACTAACAAATGTATTTGGGCATAAGCTTTCGTGGGCTAAAACCCACTTCATCAGATGCATGGAGTGGAAAATACAGTAGGAAGATATATATAGATATATATATATATATACACACACACACACACACACACACACACACACACAGAGTACATGAAAAGATGGGGGTTGCCTTACCAATTCTAACAAGACAATTCAACATACAGTAAGTACTAAACAATAGCACTCTGTACTAGGGGGTGAGGGGAAGAAAAATGGGGTCTAATTTTGCAAAGTTACAACCCATACAGCTTCTTTAACTTCAGTGTAACATACTTATGATGTGTATGTGGGATGGGATGTGTATATCTTGCCACACATGTGTGTGCAAGTGAGGACATCTTGCCATGATACTTAAGAGTGAGTTGGCAGCTATATTCTTAGCACAGTAAGGAGCATGCTACAGGGATGAAATCTGATAGAATATGGGCATAGCGGGGTCTGTACGTATGCTCCATCAGTTAATAGACCTGGCCAGCAGAAGATGGGCCATGCAAATTTCTTCTGCTTAAAGGTGTATCAATGCAACTGGAGCAGTGCCTTGTGGCTGCTTGACGGAAGCAATTCCACCTTACTAAGCCAGAATGCCTCTTATGCCAAAGATACAAACTGTGCCCTATTCTAACTGTGACTTGATTTCCAAAAGTGCTGAGCACCCAGCAGCTCCCACTGAGACCAATGGAAGCTGTTGGGTTTCAAGCACTTTTGAAAGTCTGACCACTTCATTTAGATGCCTAAATGGGAAGTTTTCAATGCTGAGCAATTTTGAAAATCTGGCCCTAAATCTATAGTTTATAATGTGATTTGAGATCCCTTTTAGGAGAAAAGGCCCTGTGGCCAGATTTTTCAAAAATGGTGCCTACATTTAGGAATCTAAATAAGTGTGCTGATTTTCAAAGGTGCTGAGCACCCAATAACTCCCAGTGGAGTCAATGAGAGCTTCTAGGTGCTCAGCACTTTTGGAAATCAGGCCATTTATTCTAGGATCTCATTATGGACTTAGGCATCGAATTTTAGGTGCTGACTTTTTAAACATCTTAGTCTACCAAATATAAGATACTGGGCCCACACATAGTTCAGAGTGAAAACGAGGTCTCAGAAATAACTAACTGTGTCCTCAAATAAGTGTGAATATCATAAAGGGAAGCCAGGTTTGTATGATTAAACTGATAAAACCAGTCTTTGGTGTTATTAATGGAGCTCTTTGATTTTTGTTAAATAACTGTACAAACTAACACCAAACTTTGCAGTGGTGGTTCTGTATCAAATTGACTGGAGTTCAAGAGGACAAATGGAAGGATAAGCACACCACAGCCCTATCTTCACGGGCAACATGGTGTATTTCACAATCGCGTTTGTTCATTTGAATGAGCTGAACATGACTAAAAGCCCTCATTGCAGGCTAACGCATTTGAAGCACGTGTTAGCTGTCTGAGTTGTAGCCTGGGTTCCTGTCTAGTGCAGGAAGGGCTTTTCAATCATATTAAGAAAAGTCAATTGAGCTAACATGACACAAACACACACACTTTTTGCCCATTAAGACAGAACCCAAGAGCTACATGTCCTGTGGCACCCAGTATGACTGACTGTCTCAACCAAAAGCGTATGCATTTACCTTTAAAACATAATGGGTTGCAACAGTGTAGACATTGTGGAAAAATATTCTTTGGTGCAACTCCACTTAGCTAAAAGTTACACCAGGGATAATTTGGCCATTAGGCTTCAGGTGTTCTGTATATGGCTATTACCATTCTCTTGGCAGAAACCCAGATAAATCATTAGTACATGGATTGCCAGTGCTCTGCCAGCCTTTTTAGGATATAAGCACAAAGAAAAAAAACTAACATGTTGCTAACATGACAATAAATGTTTAAAGCCCAGTAACATCTCCTAGTAACATTACTAATACAGAGCCAGCTTTCATGAACAAATAATGGAAATACAGGCTGAAATTACTAAGGCATTAGAGATTTTGCATAATTAAAAATATCATTTCGTAACAGCTGTGATAAAAATGGCTATTTTCTTAGCGTAATTACCATTAGCAACTGGTATTTTATTGTATGTGCTTATTAAAATGTTCATTTTTGTGAAGGGAAGGTGAATTGAAAAGTGGCACAAGAAAGCTAAGGGCAAAGGGTAGGTTTTGGGACTATTAACACTATAAAACGCTGAGAAATTTTCCCTGCGTGTAAATTGGGTTTCTGAGAAGCACTCAGTCTGGGCTATGGCTTTCCCACTCTGATATTCAGACTTGACTGGCAGAGTGAACAATCATAAGCTTCCAAGATTTTTTCTCCCTGCCCAGATCCCTCCCTTTACAGTCTGGCTCCCACGCTTTCTTCATGTGGATTCTTTTAAACATACATATGGAAAAAATCAAGTTGATGCAGTAGCAGATTTGTAGAAAATATGCTTAAACTTTAAATAAAATATTAACAACTAGTTAATATCGGTGTCAATATATAAAGCCTGGGAAGAGTTTCAGATTGTCAAATATTTCCATCAGAGAAAAAGGATTTGGAAGGCAGAGGGGAAAATAAAAACTCTTCCCTTCTGCTTGTATACATGTGAACAATGCAATACAATTTGGACCAATGCTAAGTCCAAGTTCTCACTGGCTTCCGAATTCAAAAGGAAAAGACCTATAGAAAGTAACAGTGTTCAGCCACCTCCTGCCAAAGGCACAACACACTAGTATGTAAAGCCTTGTCTCTAAAGTACTTAAGGAATGCCAGGTGGCAGCCTTATACAATGCTTTTGCTGCAATCTTTATCTTCTCAGGCCTTGATGTTACTGCTAGAAGAGGTGTGGTTTGCCTGGGAAGTAACCAATGTGCGTGAGTTACATTGAGGTAAAAACACAGTGAAGACAAGGCACTTTAATTTTACCATGAAATAAACTAGGCAAGGTGAACCACAGGCAAGGGAATAGTGCTCACCATGCCTAGTTTTCCTTGTGGGAAAATTAACATGCCTTGTCTTCATAGTGTTTTTACCTCGATATAGCTCATGCACATTAGCTACCCTGAGGTAAAAAACAAACCTTTTCTTAGCAGCGAAGACAAGGCCTTAGTCACTATTGCAACCATGGCCTTGGCAGAATAGAATATGAAATGATTTTGTGGGAGAAATCCCTGTAGCTTTAAGGGTGGAAATAACAAGGGACAGTATGAGCCTATTGAAGTCAAGGTGAGTTTGCCCATTGATTTCAATGAGGTCAGGATTTCACCCAATAAATGTTGTTATAAACAGCAACTTGTTAAATTTCACTGGAAGTTGAGAGGTCTCAGCACCTCTCAGAAGGTATTCCAGAATTTTGCAGGATCAAGCTCATAAGGATTAATTAGATAATGTCTGTAAAAGGCTTTTGAAATAAAAAATTTAAAGAGAGTAAAAAGAACCTAAGGAATTTGGGAGCACAAGTCCCATTTGAAATCCTGTATGTGTTTTCGAAAGACTAAAAATTGCTACCAGTGCCTGTAAATTACTAAGGTACAAATACTCCATGTGCTGGAGACTACTCTGTCTTTGGTACCTATATGGCACCCATCACCATGGTATCAGAGAACCTTACAATCTTTAATGTATTTATCCTCAACAATATCTCTAGAAGTGTGTTACCCCTACTTTACAGGTTTCAGAGTAGCAGCCGTGTTAGTCTGTATCCGCAAAAAGAACAGGAGTACTTGTGGCACCTTAGAGACTAACAAATTTATTAGAGCATAAGCTTTCGTGGAACAGGGGCCTAGAGAGACTTAAGTGACTTGTCCAAGGTCACACAGGACATCTGTGGTGGAGCAGGGAAATGGAGCCCCAGGCTAGTGCCTAAACCACTGCACCATCCTCCCACTGCTCTGAGCTTCCACAGAACTCCAGCCACAAACCCTCCAGCAGAATATCAAGCAATGATGGGCTCAACTGATGTAGAATCTCTGCTTAAATTTTTATTTTTTCCACTCTCCGCCATCACTACTGCTCAATATACAACAGGCTCCTACCTTTAAATTATGGATCTGATAAAAACTGTAGGACATGAAAAGACCTACTTACCTATCTGGTTCAGGTTCATAATACATCATCTACCAACAGATTCAATTCTGCCCCATTAAGCATGAGGTAAAACAATGCAAAGTTTAAAGGAGGGGTGGAGGGGGAGGAAAAAGCCTTCTCAATATCATGCAAAAGTAAGCTGAACACTTTTGAGGAAACAAATATAGTGCAGTACAGTACTGCTGATACACCTTTGAATGGCCTGAGAATCAGGAATACCTCAGAGCCATGGCATCAATCTGATTTACAACTTAACTTTGTTTCCAGAAATAAAGCAAAGTTGTTATTTAATGGCTGAAATACAGCCATTTTCTCCAAATGCCAGTAATAATTTAAATTCATGACTTCTGTATTATTCATGTGGTCCAATTTAATATGAACAGTATTTCCGGCATTCAGTGTTTATGAGGAGTGTGTCTTCAGGGTATACCCTATTTTATGACAAACAGATGCTAGAAATAACTACCTGGTATTCTGCTGCTGTGAACTGGGAATTAAAAATAAGTTTTACAATTTTCTATCCTAAGTAGGAGAGAACATAAGAATTTCCTTGAGAAGTTTCTAGGACATGTTAGACTATCTGAGCACTTCATTTTTCCATTTCTCTTTTCTTTCTAACATTTCTCTCTCTTCACCCAATAGGAGATGTGCTGCTCCAAGTTTAAGTGATTCACATGTTCACAAACAATGGGCAAACCCCACAGTTTTAATATTGTTAGTTTGTACTTGCTTGCATCCCTCAACAGCTTCAAAGATGAATAGCAACCATTTCAATTAGCTAAAAGCAGGCCCAAGTCATCAAAGGCATAATGGGAGGGGCCAAACAATAATTTTTGCTGTTTATGTGTGTGTGTGTGTGTGTGTGTGTGTGTGTATAAATACAATGCTGTGAACCAAATTAATTCCCAGTCAGTGGTGTACATGGAGGAAGAATATGCCATCTACTTCTTCTTTAGTACAGCAACTTAAAAAGCAACATTATGAAAATTGAATTTAGGTTGCTCAAAATATACAATAAGAATAAGCTTTTTCACCAATTCACAAACAGTGATTTCCTTCTGCTTCCACGGGCTTTTGTCTGCATCAAGAATGTATGTTTTTCAAATCAATATGAATTTATATAATTTTCCTGGGAGGTTCTGTTTATTTGAATTTTAATTAATATTGTGCTAATCAAATGTGCTGAACTAACTGTCTTGGAGAGTCAATTCTTTTTTCAATGCATAGAACAGGTACTACCACTACAACCAAAACAGCAACCACACAAGCTTCTGTGAACTGCATTACCAATCAGACATGCCAAACCTGTGGCGGGGGGAGGGAAAAAAAAAACACACACACACATAAATTGGGCTTGTTTTTGGCTTAATTAGCTTGAGAGTTGCTTGTTGGCTAGTTTTTGGCTTGTAGTCTTGTTTAGTTTGTAGCTTGTTGCTTCTTTTTTTTTTTTTTT
>NW_020664463.1:2786717-2819400 GCF_002925995.2 Terrapene triunguis | reverse complement strand
GCAGCTTGTAATGGCTTACATCATGTAGACACTTGTCAATCAGACTGGGCTAGAACTATTCACTCATTTAAGATAGAACACTGAAATGTCTTCAAATGGGAACAAATGCAAGTCAATATGGACTTCAGATTGGTTCAAACTAGTAGGTCTCAGTGTGTAAAATTATTTCATCCCATCGCAGTCCTAATCTAGTAATTTTAGCCTTTATCTCACTACTTTTGGTAGTCAATATCAATAAAATAAGTTTCTTAGGATTCATATAAATAATAAAGTATAGTAACTGTTAACATAATTGTGCCTAGAGTGGTCATAAAATGGGCTCCCTCCCCCCAGGAAAATGTTGACTATCCAGCTGAATAAAGCCATTTTTGGGTTTTCAATTAAAGAAAAAAAATCAAAAGTTTCTGAGAAAAGCAGAAACTTTCAGCAGAAATTTGCATGACATCAGAAAAACCAGTTTAACATCAACAATAACTTTGTTGGAAAAATTTTGGGTAGCCCTAATTATGATATTTACTATCCATAATGAAAGTCAGAAATTGTTTTTGAAGATTCACATTTCAGCATTTTCTACCAAAATGAAAAAATTCTATTTATTTATTAAAATTCTACAAAGAGTAATTACCACTATTTGGTAGGTGCATTTGTTGCAGTACATGACATTAAGACACCAGATCCTCAGCTGATCTTAACTGCAGAAAGGCACTAACCTCATCATTTTATACAAACGATGACTCTCATCTCACCATATTTTGTGACAAAGATAATAAGAAAAAAAATCAAGAAATTATTTTATTGCATATACTATCAATTTAAATAACTATTCCTTCTCCACAGTATTAAATATCTATGCCTATATAAGCAGACAGATTTGTTCCCAAGTGACACAGTCAGCTAGTTACAGTACAAACTTATCCAGTTTTAAATTTTCCTTTTCTATTTCCCATTGTCCTGTTTCTGATGGGCTGAAAATAATAACCTGACTTGGTATTATCTGTACCGGTAAGAACTGATAACTATACAATTAGTTTGAAACGTGATCATAGTGAGACTTAATGTTAACAAATATTTAGTTTATACATATTAATGAACCCAGTCATGTTTATCTTGTTCATTGTCTCTCATAGGTATTGCACCAGGTTCATCTAATACAGTACAGTAATGTTAATCTTTTACAGCTCATTCATTGTATCAAGGTGCAAGACAGTGTGGTAGTTCAAGTAACGGGCCAATGGGTTATACTTCAAGCATATTACAATGATAGCTGTATACAGTATTAGATAATTTAATACAGTAATAGGAAAGAGGCAACACTGGCACAAGTACTGTAGATCAGGCACAAGGTTTTAGTTTTTTAGAAAATAAAGGGGTTACTAATTCAAATAGGAATAAAAATAAATAATTTAAAAACCAAAAACATCAATGTAAATATTCTTTAGTAGTTTGGGTAATCCAAACAACAGCGTTTTGCTAGCACATGAGAACTAGAGAGTGATGTGGACTACAAAGTGAAATTGACCGGCGTGGAAAAAGTAAACAACGGGCATCATACAAGTAAGGGGGGGAGGAGAGGAGGAAAAGCCCTCTTATGGCATTTCATCATTCTTCCTACCAGTGCAGGTCTGTGCTCTACTGTATAATTTTTAAGCTTTGGCCAGTCTAGTTTTTAAATGTCTGAAATGATGCTGTTTTCTCAACTTCACTTTGGGGTTAAGACCAGATACATTGTAGATGATAAAATGGGAAAGCATTATCTACTCTGGATTTTCATTTGGCTGGTTTCAAGAATGTGCATGCTGATTTCAAAGAAGCAGTGCTTCATTATTCACAAATGGTTCCTAGTGTTGTCCTACAACCCAGCAAGATTCAAACATTAGTTGTCTGTAAACTTCTCTGGAAAGGTTTACATCAGGGGTGAGTCTGAATTAGAAAAATCATATCCAGAGTAGGTACTGCCTATGAACTCACATGACTTCTCAGATCCCACTGTCAATGTTTACTCAAAGCACTACCAAACCTGACCTGTAGATGGCACACAGATCAAGAATGAAGCTTGTAATGATATTTGCTTGCAGTTATGTCATTCAAATACCAAGGATGTGGCTTCTGGGTGATGGAGAAAGATGGAGGGTGGATCTGGAATAAGCAAAAGAAGCTCATTGCTGTATTCCCAGTGCTTAATTCATGCCAGGGCTCCTCTAGACTTGGCAGTTCATAGCTCTGGCACCTCTGGGCTTGCTGCTTTATTTATGAATGTAAAAAAATTGTTTGAGCCCCAACACCTAATTGCTTGAGTTCCAGAATCTCTTTTATTACAAATTAAGCACTGTGTGTGTTCCCTAGTAAATACTTATTGTTTAAGACAGATCGTGGTTCCAAATATTATAACAGAGCAGAGCAGGGCCAGCTCCAGGCACCAGCGCAGCAAGCAGGTGCTTGGGGCGGCCAACAGAGAGGGGCGGCATGTCCGGCTCTTCGGCGGCAATTCAGTGGCGGGTCCGTCAGTCCGTCTCGGATGGAAGGATCCGCCGCCGAAGTGCCACCAAAGAATGAAGCGGCGCGGTAGAGCTGCCGCCGATTGCAATCACGGCTTTTTTTCCCCCCCGCCACTTGGGGCAGCGAAAACCCTGGAGCCGGCCCTGGAGCAGAGGACAATCACAATTTTAGGAAATAATAAAAGGTGAGGCAGTGGCAGATGCCTTCACCTTCCCCACGGCAAGGTGCCACAGATGCACCATAGAATAAATTAAGTTTTGGGTAAAATGTGTGTAATACACAAAATTGAAATAATGGAAATCCAAGTCACTCACATCCACCTATTCAAAAATGTTCACATATCAAGGGGCATTTGAATAAAACCCCTGTTGGGATATGGTACTTATAAACTAACAAGAAACAAGGGACCATGTGCATCCTGGCATTGTAGCTGGTAAAAATATTCTGTTCACTTACATGGGAAGTCTGGGCCCCAAACAAAGCTAAGAATGTGTCTTTGAAAGTATGATACCTGCAATTTCATTTGAGACTTTTGCCTCTGCGGTACGAGGGTCCTGTCATCTTTAGATACAGATGTTTCAATATTTCAGTGCATCACCTCCTGTCTTTTTCAGACATTTTAAAGCTAGTCAAAATTTCTCCATAAAGGCTTTTTTTCTTGATGAAATATGGCCTTGTTTAAAAAAAAAAAAAAAACACACACCACGTTGTGTGTTCCAATATTTCAGTGAAAATCACAAATGTTACCAAACCAACATTTTTTGCTTTTTGAAAAACTGAATATTTTTCAGTTGGTTTTGGTTGAAAGACCAGAAAATTTCCAAGAAAAAAAAATTTGAATGAAAATTTTGCCTCTCAAACTTTTGCAGAAAATATTCACCATTTTCTGTTCATCTGTACTAAATTCCTCTTTTAGTCTTTGTAGGCATTATATAAACTCTATATTTTTTCTCTTCTACCATTATGAGAACTTTTTAAAGTTAAAAGATCTTATTTAAAAATACTTCATGCATGTACACTGTATGATTATAGGTTTGAGGTTGCTTTTAGGAGAATAAATGAACCCTTTTACAAAACTTAAAAAATGCCTTTTCTCTTTAAGGTTAAGAGAAAATAGTCAGAAAGTAGCATGATGTGAATAACCTTGTAAGTGATAATCTTAAAAGCTGCTGCTTTGCCGTTAACATAAAAGTAAACGTTCATTTAAAACAACATGGATGTTTTAATCCTACAGATAGGTGCCATATTTGTACCACTAGAAACAAAAGCCCCCTGTTTATCCGCAGAAAAAATTACAGTAGAAGGAATGCTTTGCTAGGTTGAATCCTGGATCTCTGTCCTCTCTGCTGAAACTGTTAACAAGAGGCTCAATTGCTGTGGTGACTGTGCTGATGTGGAAACCATTATTATATCTGAGGACATTCATACAAACAAATGAAAGGTTACTATATAGTAATGATATTTGGTCAATACTGATTGACCCTGGAAGGTGCTCAGATACTACAGTGATGAGGGTGGTATAAGAACCTATATGGATTGGAAGAGACTTGAAGAGACAACGTGGAGACATTTTTTTAATCACATAACCAAGACTCTGAGTCATCCAATCCCAGAAAGTCAAGTTTGATACACAGAATTCCATGAGAGAGTATCAATATGCCCTCAACTCAAGTTTCATTTTTAAGAATGATTTTTTGCTTGATTCAGCAGTCATGTTTCATTCATACAAGGATAGTTTTCTGCCAGCATCAGAACCAAAGGCCTGCTCTGTAATAATATCAAAGGCCAAGTGGTGGAAAAAAACCACTTCATGCTTCTAAGAGATTCGTGACTGAGTAAGTGGTAATTTAATTGTGTGTCACTCAGGAAGCAGGGATTAAAGTATTACAGTATAAACTGTAATGCTATAAATTAACAAAATGACAAAATTAACATAAAAGGTTTAAACAGCCACATTTACAAGTACAGCAAGTCATTGATATGCCTACAATTTTCATGGAGAGGCAAGTAAGTGCCTCAACAGAATTCAAAAGTTTTGGGCCTCTTTATAAAAGCTGTGTGCTATTCAGTCCCTGAGGCTAGACCTTCCCCCAACCATCACAGCGACCTAGTGGGAAACAAAAGGCCCTTCCCTTTAGGAACTTTTTAATTAATTAGGATGACATTCTGAAATGTAATAACACATGGCACCAGTGTTATTCCCTAACCACTGTCTATAGTAAGCAAAGCAAATCAGCTATCCCAGCAAACCTTCTACTTGCCCCAGAAGTAGTCACAGCTGCAAGAAAAATAGAGATTTTAAAAAGGGCTGTTCTCTAGCTTTCTTGCTGCACTAGAACCAGTGAATCAGATTCCAAGCCAGAGTACAGTACCTACCCCAGGTGTCCTGCTACAAAAGTCAGTTCTGCTAGGAACCAAGAGACACGGTTAATAAAGGATATCTGCTTGATTACTGAGGACACAGGGAAAATATATAAACAATACAGAATAGAAGCTACCCAGATACAAAATAATAATGATAGTCAGGTTTAGCCATATGGAGTTTTGTACCAGTTTAACATTAAGGTGAGAATTTAAACTCGTTTAGTTAAACCACTGCAACCCCATATGTGGACACTTTTATTCCATTTTAAGAGTGGTTTATTTCAGTTTATCTCAAACCATTATTAACAGATTTAAATTATAACCAAAATAAGGCACTCAGACTGGAATAAGAATGTCCACACCTGGGTTTGCAGTGGTTTCACTAGCCCCTGATAAATTGTTCAAATGGTTAATTACTGTCCTTGTTTAAAATCCACACACCTTATTTTCAGTCTGAATTTGTATGGCTTCAGCTTCCAGTCATTGAACTGTGTTATATCTTTCTGTGCTATGTTGAAGAGCCCACTATTAAATATTTGTTCCCCATATAGGTACTTATAGACTGTAATCAAATCACCTCTTAATCTTCTCTTTCTTAAACTAAATAGGTTGAGCTCTTTAAATCTACCCCATATAGCATGTTTTCTAATCCTTTAATCATTCTCATGACTTTAAAACCCTCTCCAATTTATCAACATTGTTCTTGAATTCTACCATTTCCATCTAGTAATGGACCAATGCCAAAGGTACTAGAATTGGACACAGTATTCCTGCAGCAGTCACACTAGTGCCAAACAGAGAGGTAAAATAACCTCTCTATTCCTACTCAAGATTCCCCTGCTCATGCATCTAACCATTGAATTAGCCCTTTTAACCACACTGTCAAATTGGGATCTCATGTACAGCTAATTATCCACCAGAACCCCCAAATCTTTTTCCAGAGTCACTGCTTCCCAGGACAGAGTCCCCCATCCTGTAACTATGGCCTACATTCTTTGTTCCTAGATGTACACATTTACATTTAGCTGTTTTGAAACACATACTGTTTGCTTGAGACAGCTTACCAAGGGATCCAGATCACTCTGTGTCAGTAACCTGTCCTCTCCATTATTTACCACTCTGCCAATTTTTGTGTCATCTGCAAACTTTACCAGGGATGATTTTATGTTTTCTTCCAGGACATTAAAGTGTTACACGGCATAGGGATAAAAACAGATCCCTGCAGGACCCCACTGGAAAAACACCCATTTGATGATGAGTCCCTATTTATGATTTCATCAGCTAGCCAACCTTTAATCCATTTAGTGAGTGCCATGTTAACTTTATAGAATTTTAGCTTTTTAATCAAAATATCCTGTGGTACCAAGTCAAATGCCTTACACAAGTCTAAGAATATTACATCAACACTATTACCTTTATCAACCAAACTTGTAATCTCATCAAAAAAAAGTTAGTTTGACAGAATCTATTTTCCATACACCGGACCCAATATTTTAATTATACTACCCCACTTTAATTATTTATTAATCATATCAGACGCTATATTATCTTGCCCAGGATCAATGTCAGACTGTCAGGTCTATAATTACCTGAGTCATCCTGTTTACACTTTTTAAATATAGACACATTAGATTTCTTCCAGTCTTCTAGAACTTCCCCAGTTTTCCAAGACTTTTTGAAAATTAACAGGAACAGTCCAGCAAGCTCCACAGCCAGCTCTTTTAACACTCTTGGATGCAAGAGTTATCTGGACCTGATGATTTAAAAATATCTAACTTTAGTAGCTGCTGTGTAAAATCCTCCTGATACACAAATGGAATGGAAAGGGTGTTATCATATGACTACAGAACAGAAATATTTATTGACCAATTCTCCCTTTTCTGCATTGTTATTGATAATTCTACCATTCAGATCTAGTAATGGACAAATACCATTGTTAGGATTCTTTTGTTCCTAATATAATTAAAACTCCTTCTTATTGTCCCTAACTCCGCCAGCCATAGATTTCTCCTTGTGTCCCTTTGCTGCCCTTGCCAATTGTCTACAATTCTTAGCTTCTGATTTATATTCATTACTATCCACTTCCTTTTTCTTTACATTTGTTGTATAGTTTTTTAAAAAATTTACAGTTGCCTTCACTTCCCCTCTAAACCAGGTCTTTTTAAAACAAATACAGCCTTCTTCTGCAGTTGTGGGATTGTGACTTTTGGGGCACATTCTTAAACAATTCCCAATTAGTCAAATTTTTCCATATTAAATTCTTCCTCGCAGCTGATTTGGTTCAGAATTGTTTTCAGCTTTGTGAAACTGGCTCTTTTAAAGCACTAAATATACATCTATATATCACTGGTCTGGACTTCATTCTGTTTGCACAATATAAATGTGATCAAGTCATGATCGCTTGTTAGCATCAATTTTTAGTTCTGTGATTAAGTTCCTCTGTATGTGTCAAGCCAAGGTCTAACATAATTTTAGGGGCTTTAGTGCCAGCAAAGTATGGAGAAAAGGGATGATATGATAGGGAAGCAGCAGCATATACAGTGATTCAATGATTACTTAAGTGAGGAGGGCCAGGCCTGCAACTGAAGATACACCAATGTGCCCTCTGTAGGGAGAGGAAAGAGTTCAAGAATTTGCTTTTGAGAAGTCCGAAGAAGCTTTCTTTGGGCAATGATCTGACAGCTAAGTTCCTCAGTGGCTAGATGGAAGGTTGGTCCCCCCGGAAGTCTGGCTGCTGATCCCTTGAAACCATTTCTTAACTTCAGGTAAATATAAATGTTTTGAAATGTTCTAACCTACTGTGACAGCATGTGTGTGTGCATCCACTTAAGATCTAATCAAAATGTAGTTTTATGTGAAAGCACTCTGGTTTGTATCAATTATATATCAGATGGATGAGCTGTGCCCCCATTGATTTATTCCTGTCACTGCCTGGAGAGAAACAGTTAAGTAACCACTGCTTTGGCTTCTGAAAACCCTAGGTAACAGCACCACTCACATGAGTAAGGGATGCAAGATTGGACACCAACTTGATAAGTTATCTAGTTTTGTTCTCTTCACGATTTATACCAGCAAAAAGAAGTTATCCATTCGCATGGAGAAGCTTGCTCTGGGTAAGCAGCCCACACAACATAGCCATTTCATTGTCCTGGTTTATAGAGCTTTACACTCTTGAAGTCTATTTCTTGTGACTGTCACAGACAAAATCCAAATGTGTAAATTGAATGTAACTTTTTTTATGAATACTTAAAATATAATCACATCTTCTTTATGGATCTTCTGCTAGTTTAGTCACATTAAGATTCCCTCTTATGAATGTGCAGTATGAAGAAAATGCTGCAAACCTGTCACAATAAACTTATTGTCTGAAACCCAAAAAAAAAAAAAAAAGGGTAACATTTGCCTAAAACCTGGAAAAATATAGTTTACGAGAGAAGATATCTACCAGCAGCTGTAAAATGGTCATAAAATAAAATTGGAATTTATATCAAAATCACTTAATACCTTAGGGC
This sequence comes from Terrapene triunguis, assembly GCF_002925995.2. Lineage (NCBI taxonomy): Eukaryota > Metazoa > Chordata > Testudines > Emydidae > Terrapene > Terrapene triunguis. The sequence goes on along the minus strand of NW_020664463.1, from coordinate 2,811,028 downwards.
TTTTGTATCTCTGCATAGTTTACCCTGAGAGATTTAGTAGTAGAATTTTATGTTAACAAGCTGAAAGTTATAGCAGAATTGTCAGTAATATTACCTTTTTCGCAGGGGGAGGTACAATTGCCTATATATCACTCTATTTAAATAGCAAAATAGTAACCCCCAGAAGGTGCAATATCAAATGCTACCGGCAATAGCTGGGTGGTTACAGATCCGTTAATCATCTTTACAGAGTTCAGTTTAAATCCATGGAACTCGTTGCCAGGGGATGCCGCAAAGGCCAAAAAGTATAACTGGGTTAAAAAAAGAATTAGATACATTTATGGGAGGATAGGTCTACCAATGGCTATTAGCCAAGATAGTCAGGAACACAACCCCATGCTCAGGTGTCCCTAAACATCTGACTGTTAGAAGCTGGGACTGAACAGCAGGGGATGGATCATTCAATAAATTGCCCTGTTTTGTTCATTCCCTCTGAAACATCTGGAACCAGCCACTGTTGAAAGACAGGCTACTGGGCTAGTTGGACCATTGGTCTGATCAAGTATGGCCATTCTTAGGTTCTTCTTCTTTTTTTTTTTTTAAACAGAATTTTATTGTGGAAAAGGGGTTGAGCAGTATGTTTTTCAATTGGGTTCCCTACTGTTCAGGGGGCATCTGATATTTATTTTCAGAGAAAGGGAAAAAAATATTTACATGTGCACATATACTTTTTGTTTTTGTTTTTTTGACAGAACAGAGGACAGAAGGCAGACACAGATGCTGTTAACAGTGAAGTGCAAAGAATTCAATGCTGGGAGATACCTCATCGTCAATAACGAACAGGGCTTACAATGACAAATTAATTGCACAGACTTTGGAATGAAGCTTAGCTGTTGTCCTGGGTGACATGTTTATCTACCTTGCAAAATCTCATATCCCTTTTCAGATATAGTGCAGTTGCACCAATACTAATAATAGCACAAGGCTGGTGTAGACAAGCCTCAGGAGACCCAGGGATGCAATAATTAGGCTGATTTATGACTCAATAGAAAAGAGCCAGAATCTTGTAGCTTAATATACTAGGATCCACTTTACATCATGATGTAAGTGCATGGACAAGTTAAGAAATAAACAACAAACAAACTAACCTGAGTAACCCACTGTTGGTCATGAGATCTGTTTTCTAATCCCTTTGAACCAACACATGCCTTTAATTAGGAGAGGACACAGTCAGCCAGCACTTGGAGAGAGAGGAATAAAGGCTCTATAAAAGAGTTCCAAGCCCATTCGTTCTTCCCCACTGAGCATCACCTACAGGGTGAAGCAATTCTGGTTATAATATACAGATTATAAAAGAGTTCTGTAGAATAAATCAAACCTAAATGGAATTATATTTCCCATGGCCCCAGAGAACCTGATGATTTTGGCTCAGCTACAGTCAGACTAGGACTGCCTTTAACTAGGATTTGATGAAGCCTATTAGCCTAGGATTTGTGGCTGCTTGTTTATAATGGGACCAGAGCCAGCTGGGTAATATATTTATAAGTAGGAGTGGACTAAGATGGGTTTATTTGGTGCCAGCTGACTACTGCCACCCATGAATAATGCCATCTGGAAGCAGGCTGGTAACTTTTGAGAAGAATTTCTTAAACAAAAAGCCCTGAGTTGTTTCAGAGATGTGTGCCTATCTAGCACCATAGTAGGATAACAGGCCCCAACAGAGGGGAAGATGGGGAAAATGTACTTCTCCACATCATCTGCATAGGATGCAGATAGTTACATTAGGACTTCCACAAAGGTGCATGCCTGTAGATTTGATTTTTATTTTATCTACTTTTTGTTTAATGTCAACTGAAAGGTAGAGTTGCCAATTCAGTGTCTGCCTATATTTTGCATAGGGGGTGGCTTTGGATTTCTTTCAGCAGGAATATGGTGGCTTCCATCCAAGAGTTTAGTAAAGGGGCAGGGAAACTGCTAAAAGTGGTCTCAGTATGTGCATTAGGGGTAAGAGAAGTTTGGGGTAAATATTGCTTAAAGTGTTCATATTAGTATAAATTTAGGCTATAGGAAGGTGTGCTGTGGGGGGGGAGGGAAAGAACTTTTAAAAGAAAGAAATGCATGGAAGAGTAGTGGGTGCAAACACCTTAGTAGAAAACCTGCTAACAAAAACAGACATAGAATGTTTGACCTCAAATGTTTCATGCTTTGAAATTAAAAAAAAATAATAATAAATGAAGTTGTGCCTGCTTAGGTGTAAATTTAGCCTCACATCACAGTGTTGCCCAGTATTTTGCTGCCATTTCCCCCCTGTGAATCGGAGTGAAACTTCAGAAATATTAATACCTCCTGTGAATGGGTGTCTCCCATCAGCTCCTGCAAACCCAGGCTGATTAGCCCTTTCAGTGAACTATACAGCACAAACAATCCACCAGGGCACCTTCAGAAATTATATTTATTATTGTTTCTTCCTTAAGCTCCAAGTACAACACAGAATAGTAGCAGGTGGACAGAGGCCCCTTCCTGCTCCCTGAGCCAGACTTTTATACTGTTTGCTTTCTTCCCTGGGTTCACCAGTGGGTGACCTAATTACTTCATTAGCTCATCAGGCTCCCTACAGGTAGGAGTGATCCTTTCTACCCTTCCAAAACCAATCAAGCTCCCTCCTACTGTAACCACTCCTGGTGCCCTGGGTGATCTAAGTGACCAGGGTACTGGCCTCCAAAGGGCTCTATTTGTAGCTGCTAAGAGCACCCTGTCACACCTCTTCCTTGTTCCTTTAGGCCTCCTCTTCAAGTACTGAGCATGCTTGTCTCTTCCCATAAGATCTAGTAGAGTCACAGCCTGATCAGGCTTTTGTCGAAATTTAGACTAGAACAAAGGTTGTCACACATTTTCCACAGTGTCAAACCGCATCTTAAGAGAGTTTGTTGCTTGGACACCTCCTTTTCCATTCCAATAACAACAGCCCTACTGCTGCAAACATTTACATAAGCGCTTACCTTTAAGCATGGAAATAACTCCATTGAAGACAACCATATGCTTAAGTTTTTGCAGGATCAGAGCCTTAAATTCCCCTGTACTTGCACCTGAATACAGCACTTTTTACTTCCTATCCTAAAGTGTTCTCTAATATTACTGTACTCTGTTAAACAAGTGCTACTTTCCAACCAAGAGGCAGCTATATTTCCTTGGTGATTGGCTGCCATTCCTGGATAGCTTACAAAGCACTGTGAAAGGAACGGTGTTATATACAATGCTACAATAATTACTGTGTTATGAACACTTTTAAAACTGTTCATAAAAGGCAGTAAAGTTCATTAAACCATTATTTTATAAATAATAATGCCTGCATTTGTTACGTCTAATCCCCCCCCCCAAAATAAAAAACGTCAGGGTTTCTAAAAGGAATCAAGAGATTACCAATCATCTCTTCCCACCCTCTTTATCCCCATGGTCATTTAAAAAGCAGTAGCATTCCTAAACAGAAGTTTTGGGGAGCAGAAACATGGCTGATGTCATACCCAAAATAAGTCAAGGACACAGGATATATGTGGAAAAAGTAGCTACCCTTACTCATGAGTAATACCTTACTTCTCAAGTAATCAACAGAACTAAGAGTAAGCTACTACTGAATGTGAGTAAAGATGGCAAAATCTGGCCCTCAATGAACTGAAAACCTTCTCAGCTATAAAATGAGTTCATCTGCAAGTAATTTAATTTAGTTATTTGAAAAAGCATAGAAGGGTGCTACATGGCATTAGGTATCTGAGACCTATCACAGAAGCAATCAGATCATACTGGACACCAGCTGTGCATCAAGTAGATTGCTTTTATCTAAGTGATAAAAACCTTGTAGAGTGTGAACAATACTGGGCATAAAATATAATATTTTAATGAATGACATAAAAGATGAAAAGAATGAGCAGGAGAACTGGCAATTTAGTCAAAAGATGAGAAGGGAGAAAAAAAGCCTCCAAACATGACATTTTACAGTAAGCGGATTTTGCAATGAGCAGAAATTTGAGGGGGGGGAAATAGTATTCTCTCTATCCTAACTGATCCAGTTGGGGCACCTTGCAAGTCAATGATGGATGCTCCTGCACCACTTGGCAGAACAAAATAATAACAAAATTTTAACACATTTTGGACCAGTTTCAGACCGGTGTAAGTGGGTGAAACTCCATTAACTTCAATGAAGATGCAAAATTGGCCCTTTTACTGTAATCTACATCAATAGAGAAAAGCATAAAATATAAAGGCAGTTATATGCCTAATGGTTTATTTCTTTTATGAGGCTCCTAGCAGGACATTAATTTCAAATTATGTCTTTGGTGAGCCATCTAGCAGGACATTAATGATGGATGGGAACCCAATAAATAAAGTGATTGTTATTACTACTACTTAGAGTTGGCCTACCAGTATCAACTGACATCATTTTAATGTTTGGAAAGTTAGGATTCATTTAGGAATTTCACATTTCATCAGACATACTCTCTACGAGTATTAGTATTTTTTGTGCAATCAGATTAAAATATTCCTAATTTCCATTTCAATGCTTAAATGTTGTTTCTCATTTCAGGAGTTGTACATGTCCTGGGACTGCATGAATGTCCTTTTCAAGCATAGGCCAACAAAATATACCAATTGGTTTGGAAAAAATAAGAATAAACCCAAGTTCAAATTGACCAGAAACCCAGCCTTCTGTAAAGTTTGAAAATTTTTGGATCCATATTCCACCCCCAACCGCTACATTTCATTTTGATTTGTTTCTACATTTCCTTGCACATCCCTACAAAGCTTCCTAAAATATCGCCACGCTAATGTTTCCTGCTTAGTTAGTAGCGGGGTTTTGGGGGATGTGTGGTTTTTTGCACTGAAAAGGAGCCCAACTCTGAATCTAAATTTCATTTCTCGGTACAGTCTCACACCAAAACTCCAATGTTACACACACACTTGTCAATTTGATTCAATTACTCTTAGACCTGAGGGTTCAAAATACGTATCCACATTCTAAAAAGATCCCAAATTTCAAGCTGTTTGGATTTGTCCCATTATAGCATCAGAGCGGAGTTGCAAGTAGGGTGATCAGGATGGGGATGGGGGGTAATAGGCACCTATATAACACAAAGCCCCAAATATCGGGACTGTCTCTATAAAAATCAGGACATCTGGTCACCCTAGCTGCAAGACTACAATTTGAATGTGGACCCGTGGTTTCCGCTTAGGCCCATGTCTGCCTTTTGTTTTTTAACCCAGAAGGGCAACCTAAGTCAATGCTGACAGCTATATTCTACTCTCACTTACATCTGACCAACTCCTATTGACTTTGCAGAGATTGCATGGACATAACTGTAGGCAGAATTCAGTCCTTGAAGAACATGCATGGAGCACCTTTTGTTGGAGCTAATTGGACACACTTTGGAAGGCAGATGTGGGTCCCAAGAATTCAACATAACTTCCCTGGTCCTCAAACTATGGCTAAAACCCACCATACCCCATTTTCCCCCTGTGGAAACGCAGACCTCTATCTTTCTGTTTTGGAAAGTCTTTTTGGCAAAAGTTGTTTCTATTAAAAAACTGCTCCATGCAAAATGTTACCCAAACTCACCTCTTGACCACATAATCATCTTTAAAATACTGATGTTTGATGAAATCATCATATCAATTGTCAAAAGCGTAAAAGGAAAAGATTCTCACTTATTGGTACTGTGGTAAGATCACAGCACACAACTGGGTCTTGGGTATTCATTATTCAGTCCCCTTCTCTCTTCTCTTTCTATCCCTCTCTTCTCCATGCTTTCCTCCCTTTTCTTTCTTTGTTTTTTACCAAGTCCATAGTTGATTTTCCTCTGAGCTACCTGGTCATGTGAAATATTGCTGGACTGACTTTTCCATAAAGTATGTGTGGGTTTTGGAGTGTTTTAAAAACATTTTGGATAAGATTAGTGCTGCTGAATTATATCAGCCTCACGGCTGCAGAGATCAAGTTTACCCACAAAAGACACACACTACATGGGCACCAGCAGCGCAAGCTTTCTGAAAACTCTTCCAGACATATCTTTCAACCTTTACCAAGAGGAACCTCCTCTACTGAGGAAATAATAATTCAAGTTTCCATGCTCAGTTACTTCTTAGCTTCTGAGGCAAGACTGTCAGCAAGATGACTATTAGCGCTAAAGAGTTTGTTTTTGTTTTGGCTATTTGCCTCCTGGGAACTGGAATGGGACTACTAACTCATTTGACACAGACCACTGAATAGCATCACTGAACAGTCCATTGCTCAGACTACTGAGCAAACTGGGATTATTGCTACCAGTTGGCTAAGAACATCACACATGGCTAAGTCTATTCTAAAACATCCTATTAGCTTTGTTACCCTGTCTTCCCTCCCCTCCCCATTCTTTAGTCTCATCTACAAGTTATGTCTTGACTTTTAAACTGTAAGCTCGTTGGGACAGGGACTGTCATTTACCATACATTTATACAATACTACAGTAGTACTACGGCTGAGGCCACTAGGTGCTACTGCAACATTAAAAACTAACAAAGGGCAGAGACTTTCAGGACTGTGTCAAAACCAGCAATCTTAAGATGAATGTCTCCAGATGTCATCACCGTCTGAGCCATCTAGTCCCCCAACATGGCTCCACCTCTAAAACCCACCCCAAACTCACAAGAAGGCATCACTCTTCCTCTGTGCAACAGAAAAAACCTAGGAATTTCCAAAGGAGAAAAAAAAAAGTTACATGTAGAGTAAATACACTGGATCCAGGCACTGCAGAATTGGGCTAGGATCTCATCAGTAAATGTAGTTGTTCTTAACCTTTTCTGTACTACGCCCCCTTTCCCAGACAGGCACCCCTGAAGCTCCCTCCCATCTAGGAATATATTAAGGAAGAATTGTCATTGTCCCCATGTTGAATACCCAGAAGTTAATGAGTAATGGATCTCATGAGATCTATGGGGGTTGTGATTTAAATACCACATTACCAAATAGCATCCAGACATATGCGGATTCAAAGAACCATTGTTGTGTTTAAAGACAATCCTATCCATTCCTCCTCTAACCACTGTAGTTTACTTGCATTTCATATGTTCTGCCATACATGCGACAGTGCAGACATTTATTTCAAAATGACCGATTTTCTAGTTGATGTAAAAAACAAAACATCTTAAAACTCAGATTGACATTTTATATAAAATATTTAACTGGCAAAATATTTAAATTAGTGAAAATGAGTAAAATGCTGTTCCAAATGTGGGCGTAAAGAAACGGACTCAGCATTTGGGATCATTTCCAGTTCTAAAATTAAAAATTGTACAGCTACTAATGTGTGTGCACCACTGTCCTCTACTGGACAGAACAAGAACTGCTTGACTTTTTCTTAGGACCTTTATTGCGAACAGAGACTCTCCTTTGTATGAGCTTTTGTAACAAGAGGGTCTGTCCCTGCTGTTGCTATGATGTTCCAAACCTCATGACATGCATCACAGTGAGGACTATGAAGTCCTAAGGTGAAGGAGCTATTACATTATGTTCAGCAGTATAAAATGTTTTTAATAAAGCAAGTGAAGAAATTCACATCTTGTAGAGTACTGCAAATATGTGGTTCAGAAACTGACAAAATGTAAATCGCCTCTTGCTTACAGAGTGTGTGGTCTTTCTCAACTGCCTTCTATATGAAATCAATCTGTCTTCTCAGATTCGGAAGCTTGGCTCAGTCACTGGATGTGCACGGTTATGGAAAAATGGGGCATAAACAATTCTGGCTGATGCAGATAACCAATATCTAAATACGTTTGCTAAAGAAAAATTATTATGCTCAGCTAGGGCTGCAGCTTGAATTTACTGGGTTAAAGACAAGTTACATAAAAGCTAAATTGTTTTTCACCTGCTTCCCTCATCCCTCCCCTCCCACACTGTTTTTCACTAGTCTTTTCACTTCCACAACGCTCTTCAACATGTGCACACTTTTCACCAGCCTGTTTAGTTGGAGATATCCCTTCACTATTTGAAGCAAGCTAATTTTCTAAAAAGAACCATTTATCCCAAACACAAACAGACCTGTGTTACAGAGCAGAGTAAAAATGATTTGATTAATTTTGCCTCTTTCTGCTCATAGTATATCTTGAAGTGGATTGTAATCTCAGAGTTATTATATAAACTGTGTGGACTGATCACAGGTATTTGATATCCAGAATTCAAGCTGCATATTTGAGTTGCAATTGGTCAGATAAATCACCAGGGTTTTGTTTCCACTCCCTGATTAGATTAGCATGCAAATGGTGCCAGTGCAGAAACGGGAGCATACCAATGCAAAATTTAATTTCCTTGAATATGTGTGTATTCAACTTTGAAATTTTCTTTCCATGAATATTTGTGCCAGTTAAATTCATTCACAGGTTAAGGAAAGTCAAAGTATAAGCACAGCTAACGCTAATTCTTTGAAACACTCAGGTGATCTTTAAAAATTTTGATTTTCATTATTTTTTGCCCAATTCTAATTTTTATTTAAACATTTCAACTCTCAACTTTCTATTAACTGCAATTTATAGGCTGCAATCCTGCAAACACTTATGCATGTGCTTAATTTTACATACAGGAGTGGTCCTCCTGAAGTCAATGGGATCAATTACATATGTAAATTTAAGCATGTACATAAATCTTTGCCAGATTGGAGCCTTAACGTATATCCCTTGCTTTTATTCTTTTTACTTCTCCTTCCATTTTTCCTTTCTTTGAAGGAAAAAAAGGAGTTTTAGTGTCCATCTCCCTCCAGTCAGGTTCTCTTAAGAAGTATTTCTGTTAGGAGGAAAGGTTATTTGTATTGGTCCATTTGACCGAATTGCATTTCAAATGTAAAGGAAACCCAAAACGAAGCTCCACACACAAGAACAGAAAAATCCTCAAAGAAAATGAGCTGAAAAAATTTGTTACAGTACCCAGCTTCAGGTTTCCTTTGGATTTGGGGATATGGAAGGTAAACTCAGCAAGTTTAGATGTTTTATATGAAGCAGAAACATACATAATCCATTTTTTCCTCTGCACAGAGAGAAAAATGCTGCTTTTGAGAAATGTGTTTAACTTGGAATTTGCCCCCTAACACACAACTAACAGTGTTCAAAAGTCTGACGCACTCCTGAGAGGCATTTTTTGTTAACAAAAATAGTGGCTAAGGAAATGTGTCGTATTGCATTTCATCAAGGTCTTTGTATATTAGGCAAGAACATCATCCTACAAGCGGATTATTTTCAAAGAGAAGAGAAAAATCACCGTTAGAAATAGAAACCCATGGGGAGGAAAGAGCATAAATATACTGAAAAAAATAATAGGCCAGTAATAGGAAAAAGTACTTGTCTGGCTGACAGGATTAGCAATCAGAAGATGTGTAGCATTCTTATACTAAGATAAACAGGATCCATGTTTAATAAAATAACTTCCTGATGGGACAGCAACCATGCTGAAATGGTGTAAGCCACAGACTTAAAATTAGACCCAAGAAATCAAGTTGTTAAGTATACTAGAACCTAGGAGATACAAATACCAGGGTAACAAACTAAGTGGTCAACCCCACACCTCATTTGGAACTGGAAGTACACAATCAGGCAACAGCAGAGACAAAAAAAAAAAAAAAACCAAAACTGTATGATTAAGCAATATGGCAAGCAATGGGAAGTGCAAACGTGTCACACTTTCAATAGACACGAAGCTAGAAATATTTTTAAAACCTCAACAATGGTGTTAGCCTCGGCAACTTTGCAGTAGAATACGGTATCCAGAAATCAACCATCACTGATATTCGGGAAAGCCAAGAAAAAATAAAGCAATTTGCAAAAGAAGCCAAAGACAGTGGAGCAGTAAAAAGCAGGTGTATTGTATGCAAAGCTGCTGCCGCTGCTGATTTTGGTAAGGCAATGCATCTATGGTTTGTACAAGAGAGATCAAAAGGAACTCCTATAAACGGTGTGATGGTTACAGAAAAGGCAAAGTTAAAATCTTGAAAGATTTTTTTCAAGTCTACTTAGTTTATCCTGTAGTACTTAAGCAGGAAAGTTAAGTTTGGATATCTATATCTATATCTATGTATTAACTGTCATTATAAAGACTAGTGCTGGTATGTCTTGCTGCAGCATTTTTCTTAGTGCTATTTGAATGGACATTTAAATCAGTGGGCTTTTGTGTTGGCATTTTTTCCCCATGAATAATGAGCATTAAAAAAGCAGCAAAAGAAATCACTTAAAATTGAAATACAGTACTGTGTTAAATGTAAACTACTAAAAAATAAAGGGAAAGTTTAAAAAAAGATTTGACAAGGTAAGGAAACTATCTGTCCTTGTTTCATTTAAATTAAGATAGTTAAAAGCAGCATTTTTCTTCTGCAAAGTTTCAAAGCTGTATTAAGTCAATGTTCAGTTATAAACTTTTGAAAGAACAACCATAATGTTTTGTTCAGAGTTACGAACAATTCAAAGTTATGAACAACCTCCATTCCCGGGTTTGTAACTGAGGTTCTACTGTAGCATAATTCAGAAAAATGCATATTTTATCTGAAAGACCAATGCTTTCCTCACTAGATCTTTGTAATAAATCTAGAAACATCTCATTAGTACATGGCTGTCTTTAAGCTGCACACCATGGCCTCTTGGAACTTCTTGATGAGAGAAGGGATAGAAATCAGACCCTTGGGCTTCAAAAAGGAAGCTTAGTTAAAGGGTAATCTCGGTCAGTTGTCAGCACTGTAGTGTTTAAGACATGCTGTTGTACAGTTCAAATTCCACACAGTAGAGAACAATGATAGATATACTACTAGTCACTTGATTAAAGTTTGTTTGCAGTGCTCTCCATGATTCATTGGAGTGGCAATACATTATAGAAACGTTTACATTTTGCCTAAGCTTCTCAAAATGGAATCTCTGTATAAGTTTGGAAACGTTGAGATAACTAAGACACTGGGGGGGTGGGAAATGTTTTCCCTCCCTCCCCCCCTTTTGGCTAACTACACTTCCCTGTTCTGCTTGGGTTTGGAACCAGAAATGAAAAAGTCCTGAGAGGAAGTCTGCTTTTACAGGACCACACACAGCTGTGCAGAACTGTGTCAGATGGACATCTGAATGTTTGATTGTTTATCAAGACCCAACATGAACCATTTAAGGTTTGCCAATCACGAAAGCCATTACAATGTACTGTCTTAGTTAGTGGCCTATATGACCCAGAGTCAGTCCAAACCCAGCTCCCAGTTACCACGTAGGTGCTTTTTGGAAAACAAAATTAAAATGCTTTTACAATTGAAATCCATTGAATCCTTCTTTTCAAATGATGCTTAAGACTGACAGGTCTTTGAGAATGATTTACCCTCTCACCCATGGAGGTGGTCCTTCAAGGTCAGAGATAAGGCAAAATACCAGGATGGGGAACTTATATCACTGTTTCCTGTGCTGTAGTGTTTCTGTTGAAAGAGGACTGCAGTTTCCAGGACTACAATTCTGCCCCTTTAGCAGCATGAAGGTTTCCCAGGGTACATGAAGAGTTTCCATACAAAATACACACACAGCAACATCTTCGGAAACATTAATCGAGTACAGCTGGTCAATATTTTTGCATAAAAAAAGTGTGAGTGGGAGGATTGGTCAGAAAAGGGTCAAATATGCCCTGAGTTGAAACTTTTCCACAAAACGTTCATTTGAAGTTCCACATCAAAATGTCCATTTTCACAAATTTTTCAGCAAAATTTTTAACTTTGGTTATCACAATCTCTCATTTATTGAGACAGCGCATTTTCTTACCAAAAGACACAAGTTTTTTGTAAATGAAAACTGCAGTTAAGATTTAGAAAGAAAGGTCTATTGTGAACTCTGTAAGACAAACAACTTTGAATATTTTCACCCGATTATTTTGCTATTTTTTCCCCCAGCTAGCTCTGAAATTGCACTCTCTCTACCAGGGACAAATGAGAGGACTTTTGTTTTCACAAAACCTCAAAGAAGTTTGATTTTACAAAGCTAAGTGCAATCAAATTTTGGTGCCTTTTATTTAAGTCACTTATGTTTGAGGAGCAGCAGGTATCTACTAATAAGTCTGTAATAAATGATCACCGCTAATTAGGAAGACCACTTTGGTTCACAAGAGAAACAGAGGCTCAGTCTTCCTGTAAGAGAGAGAGAACAGTCAATGTATACATACAACAGGCCAAGGGTGCCTCAGCCTGTGCATTGACTGGGAGTAATTTGTTAGTGCTATTTCACCTGTGACAATCACCAGACACACCCAGGGTGAACTTTGGTTGCTCTTAAAACACTCTCCTATCTACAAGCATAACATTAGCACCCACATTAGCCAAATCCAGTACAAATCACCAAAAACGTTAATTCTGAGGGAACCTTTAAAGACCAGCTATTTCAGAAATTTTTTCCTGCAACTGTTTAAACAAAGGCTTGTGGTTCAAACCAACCTGGTCCCACAAAATATAAATTATGTCCTTATCATGCTTCAAGAGCAACAGATTTTTACCAGCACCACCTTTCCCACCCCACCCCAACGCCTGTTCCCCCTGCCCCTCCCCCATAATAATTAGGGATAAGCCACAGCAAAACCCACAGATCCCTTATGCTTTGGGGAAGAGTGGATCCAAATCATACACCTTAAGTCCATCTGTAAAATCAAAGGAACAAATGGTTTTTTACATCTGCACAAAAATAGCTTTGCTCCAGCAACAGGAATATATGGTCCCTTAGCGGTGAGATATCAACAGATTTTAAGGCCAGAAGGGAGCACTGTGAGTCTCTAGTCTGACCTCCTGCATAACACAGATCATAGAATCTCACCCAGTAATTTCTGCATCAAGCCCATAACTTCTGTTTGAATTACTGTGTATCTTTTAAAAACACATCCAGTCATACAAAATCCTCCTGAGTCCTCCATGTAATTGCTAGCAAACTATCTCTGCAGAGTTCTCTGGTTTTACCTTGAGCTCCTGAATGAGCCACCAAGCCTTCCTAATTACTGCACCTAGTGACCTGTAGAGGGGTTTGCTGCAGAAGACAGGAGCAGGGAATTAACTCATTGTCTGCCAATGCTCAAGTACAGTGGGCCCATTGCTCCCTATCTCAGCAGTTTTCCCACCATATAATTTGGTGCAGAGCAATTCATTTAAAAAGGACTCATGGCTGTAGTATAGGCATTAATCATCATTCAGCTTACCATACTTATGAAAATGTATAGGGTGATGTCTGTACTATAGGATGTCCAACATAATAAAAGAGAGAAATATGAATCATTTACACTAGCAGACGTATCTATTTCTTTTCCTAAACTACAGCAAAGAAAGGCTAGCAGCTTTCAAGAATTTAAACTGTCACAAAGATTAACTGGAACAAAACATGGTTACGATTATCAAAACATTAATCAACTGGCCATCAAATGATTGCATGGCCTTTGACACTAACTTGCAGGAAAAATAAACTTCAGACACACACTGCAAGATGGACAGCATGTGCCAACAGAACTGATGCAACAAACCTGAGTGGCTCCTGTATTGTGCTGAGCACACTCATATTCACTACATTGCAGAATTAGGCCCTTTATCACCATTAAAAAGGTGTTGTTACACCTATTAATTCTGGAGTTCAGCCTTCCTAATTCTCCCACTTAATATGCTGTTACCACCATCTCTGGTCAATATTTTCTTCCACATTGTTTTGGGTACCACCATATTTTGGTAGTGGAACAGCTAAGTTTAAATCACATAATACAAGAATAACATACTAAAGCTGTTCTAGATTTCATTAACATGCCAGTGTTAAATACCTGGGGCCCAATTCTCCATTCACTTATCATAATTGCAGTGTGAATGTAATACTGCTGAAGTCAGTGGAATTACACCATTGTAAAATTGCTATATGTAAGAACTAAATCAGACCCTGCAGTTTAAAAATGCATTCTTAAAATAATACATCATTTCTGATAGGAAATACTTTCACTGTCTGAATTCTAATTATTCTTTCATGGATTGATGGATTTTTTCTAAGTCTTTTATGGATGAATTGTTGCTTTTGGAATTAATCTAGCACAGTATGTTATAGTTTGGGGTTTGGTCATGCTCCAAACAATAAGCTGGATATATATTTCTCTCTCAATACATGGCAGTAATTCCCTTCAACACTAATTAGAGGGAGCCAGAAAGATAAATTGGGAAAACAAAAATAACCTTTGAAATGCTCTCTCAATGAAGCATTATTTGATTGATGCCCATCTATTCTGAAGCCAGTGTGCCATTATAATAAAATAACAATTAATTTACACTTTTGTAAGTTCCTTTTATTTGAGGATCTCAAAGCACTACAAACACCCACAGTAAGTCTATAGTAGAGAGTAGACTAGAAATCAAATCTCCTCTCTAGACGCCCACCTGTGTGCATTAGCCACTAGACCATGCTTCTTACCTTTTAGTAAGGAAAACTAAAGCCACCTCAGTTACTTACAATTGAAACCATTCTTGGGTCTGATCCCTAAAATTGAAACTGGTAACAGACAAACCACAGAAAATTTGCAGGACTGTGTAAACACCCAAGAGCTGACAGGCTGATCCAAAATTCTTCAGTTTAAATCCAACACAAACTTGCACTGATTATCTATGGGCCAGGTTCTGCCACTCTTACCTTAGGTTAATTTAACTAAAAGTTACTCACAAAGTAAGATGTTACTCAGCTTGAGGTAAGCATGGCAAAATCTGACCTAAGAGAGCAGGCTCTTATGAGATTTCCATTACTTCTTGCTTCCAGCTAGACCATAAATATTAGCTGTCCTATATTACAAACACTTACGCATCCATTCACTTCCAATGGGACATTTCATTAAGCACAAACCTAAGTGTTTGCAGAATCCGGGGGCTCAGGGCAGCAGCCTCTCCCATGGTGTTTCAGCATTGCGCTGTTGAACCAAAAGTGCAAACCAAACCAAAATGAGGGTGTTTTAAAGTTAATGTAGCTTCTTCCAGTATTCAGGAAGGTTTAAGTTTGGGTTTGAGTTTTAAGCAAAGCTTCAGTTGGTTCTTATTTCAACTGAACCATTTCGCTAACCCGAATGCAGGCTATTTTAGGGCAATATTGTCAAAAGCAGCCACTGATTTTGTGTATCTCATTTTTATGCCTAACTTGAGATATGGGCCTGATTTTTATAGTTTCTATTGATTTCAATTGGAACTTTTAGTGTACAACAGTTCTGAAAACTCGGGCCTCACAATGGTGTAATTCCACTCAGGTTGTGCACCCAGAAAATGAAACACTTGAAAATCAGTAGCCAGTTGTGAAAATTGTGGCCTTAACTTCAGAGCAGTGATAGGCTTGAGCCCATCTAGTTTAGAACTAGATCTGAATCTGAGTTTTCCCAAAGTTCAGGGATGTTCAGATTTATGGTTCCCAGTCCAGTCAGCTTGGCAGACAGGTTTGATTACTTATCTTGAATGGTGCTTCTTTATACCTAGGTGCAAAAAGGATTTCACAACTTGCAGTCATTATAGTATGAGTTATTAAGCAGTTTAAAATATACACAAGCCCAGGTTAAAAGAACATGAAATAACTTACGCCATTTAAACTGTTATGAGAAAGCAAACGTATATTCCTAAGGAAGAGTTTTCTCATAAGTTTTATTTCTTTCCAGGAAATAGTTTTCTTGTAACTCATTTTGAACTTGGAATTTGTTTAGCAGATGTGAACATAATGAAGGGTTATTTGCCTAGATGTACTGCTTTGGGTAGTGAATGTTTGACTTAAAAAAAAAAAAAAAAAAAAAAAGAACTTGGGATCAGTTAGATGAAACTTGTAGGGAGTGAGTTAACTAAAGATGCACACTTTTGATATTGTCACAGCCTCCAAGTAGTGATAGGTTCCCAAATGTCCCTTGAAAATGCTCAACCCAGATCAGCATTTCCAAAATCCTGGACCCAAACATCAGTGGATTCTGAAAGAGTTGATATTAAGATCCAGACCTACACTTTGTGGCTGATGCTCATTCTACTTCTCAATGTTCGGGTAGTTTTGGACTCAAGATATATGTCTGTTTTATTAGAGAAATGAATGGGCACAAACTCATTAAAATACTTACATATTCTACTTTATTTAAAACACTACCTGCAGAATAATTTTTTGAACAGAGATAGATATTAAATTCTGTTGTGGCAAAACCAACTCGGTTAAGGGTTTCTTTGTATTTTTTAAACTAAGAATGTCACATCTTTATGACAACAAACCTTTCAGTCAGCACAATCCTTACATATTAAAAAATAAATAAATAAATAAATAAAAAAGTCCTATTCAACTTGTGTTTGCAACTACTTCAGTTTAAACACTCTTCTTTTTTTCCCATCCATTGCCATGAGCTCTGATTATGCATTTTGGGGAATTGCAAGCTTTTAAGTTCCATATTTCACCACAGTACACAAAAATGACAACAACTGCCTTTTCTCAAACTAATAACTTAATATTTTATCCTATTCAAAGATAGCCATGGTTATTTGACATTTCTGTCTTTGGGAATTTCAGGTAGAGTGCAAGAGTATATGTTAATTAATTAGACTTTACTTTAGAAATATAAAACTCACCAGGGGAAATACTGGCCCTATTGAAACCAATAGTAGGTTTGTCATTGACATCACTGAGGCAAGAAGTTCACTCTCCCTCATTTAGCATAATGAACCGGATAGTGGGTATGTGCACCATTACTCTCTATTGGATGGAATCAGAAATGCTCTGCTGTGCTGTTGTTGATGGTAGTAGACCATCAAGATGGTGGCTTCTCACTTGATTGCTAATTATTCCTTTATGTTTATATAATATTTAAGGTATAAGCCATTTATAAGTCTGTTCTTTTTTAACTAGTTTATATGATTATCTCTTACACAGGTACTGCATTAGATTGCAGTTTTAGTTTAATATAGCATTATAAGCAAGAATTTAGTGATTTTATACTAAATATGGGCCAAATTTTATTTTCAGTTACACCAACATAAAGTGGGAGTAGCTCCTCTGAAACCCGTGGAATTACTTTTGATTAATAATCGTGTCACAAAGCAGAATTTGGTCCATTATCATTAATTTGTACTTCGGGTTTCCTGCCTGGAATACACTATCAGGATGGCAGCTTTTTTACATTAATGATAAAATTTTCAAAAGCACCTAAGTCACGTAGGAGCATAACTGTCATTTTCAAAAATCAATGGAATTTAGATACTAACTGCCTAAAAGCCAAATTTACAATGGTATAGAGATGCCTATATGCATCTTTATACACCTAAATACCTTTGTAAATTTGGCCTCACGACACTTTTGAAAATGAGCCTTAGGCTCCTAAGGCACTTTGAAAATCTTTTATTTTATGTCAATAGATGAACTAAACAGAAAAATGATGTTTTACTTTATTTATTACATCTATGGGACTGCACACATGATTAAGGATTGGTGGAATTGGGCCTACTGGGAGATAACATTCAATGATCCCAAAATGTACCAGTATGGGTGGATCATGGACATAGTCCAGTTTCTAATATCAAAATCTCAATGATCCTAAAAAGAGCTGTGTACACCACACTTCTGGCTGTAAACTCTATGAATTACTTTGAAAATCCCCTCATCAGAAACCTTGATTATCAGAATTTATTGAGTGTTCCCTCATGATATTTGGATAATCAAGGCTGTCCTAAATTACAGTACATTGACTTAACAAGGGCCTCACTTGCTGGTTTGGAGATAACATCGATTTGGGCCTCACTTGGGTCTTATCTGTAACAGCACAACTAGAGCAAGAGCTTAAAAATCAAAGAAAAGGAAGGAAAAATCATAAGGAAAAATATTGTCTTTCCAACCCTTTCTTCACAATGGAGGGGCGCAGTGGAATGCACTTAAACGATTTCAAAAACAGGCTCACAGGCACCATCACACGAATATACACAGAACAGTCAAGCAACAGAACATACTTTTCATTATGTTTACCATAGAAACAGCAAAGCAATGCTTGTTTTTTGGCAGGAATAGTCTAGCAATATGAAAAATGAGGACGCCAAATATTCTCAGTCAAGGGCAGAAGAGTTTTTTCTTCTTTTTCTTTTTTCTTCATTTAAATGGTCTTGTGAACATTCAGCACAGAACCCGAGCCTGAGAAAGGTCAAGTCTGTTCTAAATGCAGAACCAGTGAAGTTCCAACAGGGTTCAAAATTCCACATCCTCAGCTCTCCCACTCTCAATATAAATTCTGAAACTTTTAGATAAGCTCTTTGGAACTAAGGTTAATGCCCCTCTAGGTAAAAATAAACAGTAGGCGCCAACAATATTAAGTCAGATAGGATTATTTGTCTAGATGTATTCTCGGTTCGCTACTGCTTCTTCTGGACAAGAAGAAATTTTGCTCTTCTGAAATTAAAACTGTTTAAAGAAGAAAATGTTTCATGGAGATTAATAGCCTTAGAAACATTTGTATCCACAAATGGTTACATGTTTGCTATTTGATATGTTTATCTTTGAATTTTCCAAAATATAGGAAGGGATTATTTTGTCTTACATTTAGAAAAAGCAAAATACTTCATATCTCAAAAAAACTGTTAGTGTATAAAAGAAATACATTTAGTAACCATGTCTAAATACAATAAAAGAGTAAATGTTATAAAGCCTCATGATTCATGACACTAAACAGATTAATATGTGGGACAATTAAGTGCATTATGGGACCCTTCACTGAGCATCCAGCACTGGCCATTATCACCGATATTCTTTCTGAATAGATATCTATATTGCTCATATGACAATATTTTTGGTTGCATCTATAATATTAAGCAATTTAGGAGTGGGAATGAGGGATATATAATCTATAAAGTGAATGTACCTCCAAAAGAAACCAAGAGAATTTAGGAACGCTCCCATTCACAGGCTTCTTCCAGGAATCGCTGAGGAAGAATTCATGTTTTTCAAGGTTACAAGTAGGAGCATGTAAGAAAGGGAAAGTTTTCTATGCAACTGTAAGCCTGACAATGTGCTGTAACAAGCTATCAGAACTCTTTTTTAAGGCTGTAACTCTTAATGAAGAATTATAATCAGGGCTGAATTACCACAAAGGCACTATATGCCCATGCCTCAGCTTTCATTAAAAAAAAAAAAAAAAAGCAGCTTTTGAGACCTGATGTTTGTAAAGAAAAGCTCAAATATGTGAAGAGAGCATAACCAATGCAGTGATGTATCCTGAGTCTGCAAACGAGCCTGAAACACGAGCTCTGGGAGGTGTGAACGGCCCTATGAATCTCAGTCAGGTGTTAACTCCAAAACCACTGCTCTAGACCACATGCCAATACCACCCCAGTAGAGGACTGCATGTGTGACAGGAAGAAGAATGCATCAGGCCCTGCCCCCACCACAAGCAGATACACCCTAGCTGCTGTGGTAAGCATTGGACACATTCATTGTGCCTCCTCCTGGAGATACTGAGGTAAGAAAACCCCTGCTGTCCCAACATTGGTCTTTGATGCTGCCCCACCTTAAGGGACTGGGATCTCCTGCCATTCCAAGTGGGGGTGGGGCCACAACGTGAGGCCACCGAGACAAAGTCCTGGGATGTGTGGGAGGGAGGTTGTGTAATGACATGGATAGGGCTCTTGATTGTATTAGTTTGTCCCTGATTATAATTAAATGAAATTTTATTGTTTTAATATTTCTTCAAACAAAAAGCACCACCTACAGTTGAGATTGACAGACATTTACCATTATAAGGCCATTTCAGTTGTTTATAACTTTGCGCCACTTAAAACATTTGGGCTGCCGTTGTCCATACTGATGTCTGCCTCGGAAACTTTTAGAAATTTATGGCTAAAATGGTTCACCTGTTTCAGAGAACAAGATTAGGGGAAAAAACCCTGTTTTGCCCATGTTAAAAAAAATCGTAACTATTTTGTGGAGAAGTTCTAGCGCCACCATGCTTTGGAGCAGGGATTTGAAATTTAGCAGGAGGGTGGAGTTTGTGTCAGGAATGTGCCTCTTGCCTCCCTTGTGAGTATCTGCCCAAACCTGGCCAAATTATTAGCCTTTGACAAATCACAGTTCGCACATGTTCAGTCAATGTTAACAATCGTAACACCCATCTGTTCAAAGAGAACATGGTTTATTGTGGGAGTTCAAATCTTTTTCTATAGGAGTTTCTTGTTGGCAGGGACCTCAGGACACACAACAGGCTAGCCTCCTCTTGCAGCAGCAGCACACACTCTGAACACTGTAGACCGGGGGTGTCAAGCTCATTTCATACAACAGGTCTGATCTGATACTTGGTACAGGCCACATTCAGCAAAAATTATTAAAATAGATCTACATTAAGATAAACCATATTAGTAATTACTTACATTCACCCTTTGACTTATTTGAAACTTAGTTTTCTTTGACTTGCCAAGCTGGGGTATCTACTCTCCTCATCTGGACATGCACCAGTTTCCATCAGACGTACACCTCCCCTATGCCTCTTAAACGGGACCAAGTGGTTCTACACCTGTATGTGAGGTTTTGCTGGATTGCTGCACCAGAGTCTGGACTAGAGCACACCAATGTTGCGCTCTAATTACCTTTGTGTGGACCCTGCTGACACACACTAAACATTCCTCAGTGCACATTGATGTGGCTCTGCTTGAAACAGGACTACATCAGTGCACGCTAGCCTGGACTACACCGGGGAGTTAGAGCACAACGCACTGGTGCACTCTGCAAATCATACCCCTGTAGTGCAGACTCTGGGAATCATGCCGACAAGCCTGTAGATTCATGCGAAGTCTGCAGGCTGAATGAAAGTGTTTCTGAGCAGGGGTGAAAGTAACTTAAAGGACTTACTGGTACTCCAGAGTCCTTAGGAGGGGGCGGGGTCTCAACCAGAAAAGGTGTGGCCTCTAGTGGAAGAGGCGGGGCCTTTAAATCCCCAGGCACTTTAAATCAGGATTTAAAGGGCCCAGGGCTGGGGCTGTGGTAGCAGCAGCTGGGAGCCCCGGACCCTTTAAATCACCCCCGGAGCTACCAGCTACACAGGCGGCTGGGAGCCCCAAGGATGATTTAAAGGGCCCGGGGCTCCAGCTGCCGCTACTGCAGTGGAGCCCCGGGCATGTTAAATCACCATCGGGGGGACTCCCGGATGCCGCCGCTACCCCGGGGCCCTGGCCTTTGGCGGAGCTTTTAAGGGCCCGGGGCTCCACTGCAGTAGCGGCAGCCGGGAGCCCCTGGCCCTTTAAATCACTGCCAGAGCCCTGCTGCCTCTACCCCAGGGCTCCAGCAGGCTCCGGGGACAATTTAAAGGGCCTGGGGTGGTAGCGGCTACCAGAGCCCCGGACCCTTTAAATCGTCCCTGGAGCCCTGCTGCTGGAGCCCTGGGGAGGCGGCAGCGGGTCTCCGGTGGCTATTTTAAGGGCCAGGGCGGTAGCGGCTGCCGCAGCCCCGGACCCTTTAAATAGCCGCCGGAGCCCTGCTGCCGCTACCCTGGGGCTCCAGGGATGATTTAAAGGGCCCAGGGCAATAGCTGAGGCAGGCACCCTGGGCCCTTTAAATCGCCGCCTGAGCCCCGCCGCCACTTCCCCAGGGCTCCGGCAACAGGGCTCTGGTGGCAATTTAAAGGGCCCTGGGGCTCCAGCCGCTGCTGGGAGCCCCAGGCCCTTTAAATTGCTGCCAGGGGAAGCTGATCCACCCCAGTAGGGGGCACCGGCTCTTGCCGGTACATCGTACCAGGGCGTACTGCCTTACTTTCATCTCTGTTCATGGGACAGATCCGGCCTGCAGGCCATATGTTTGATATCTGTGCTCTAGACTGTGCAGTAGCTCACTCACTGTGCCCCCACCCTATTCAGAAAGGGGCAGCTCCCATTTTTCTCAATACACACAATAATAAATATTTAAATTATTACTAAATATAAACAGTATTAATCTATTTCTACTGCCGGGACTTCAAAATAAAGAAGTATTAGAATTTGGCTGTTAAATTCTCTGAAGAGTCCATTCTCACTGGGCATGCTCCATCCCCTCACAGCTGCTAGTGCTGACCGAACTGTGAATGCACCATCCCCACAGAGTGAATGATTAAGCTCCTGCCTAGGGCTTCCAGGGCTGAGCTGGGGTTTTACTGCAGTTGGTTTTCCCAGCCACTGGGGGCCACTTTGGCACTAGGACTGAGAGTGGGGAGACTGTCTCACCTGTGCTCCTGGAGCCTGGGGAGAATGAAGGAGGAAGTAGCTTGATTTGAATGCAGATGGGTGAGGAAAAGAGATGCAGGGCAGGGGGACAGAAGCCTGGAGAAAAAGGGAATTGGGAGTAGAACTGGGGAGTAGACGGAGGACAAGACAGACAATGGCAACTATGGGGAACTGGTATTTTGACTATGGCCTGGTCTACACTACGACTTTAATTCGGATTTAGCTGCGTTAATCCGAATTAATCCTTAACCCGTCCACACAACGGAGCCAGTTACTTCGAATTAAAGGGCGCTTAAAATCGATTTCTGTACTCCACCCCGATGAGCGGAGTAGCACCAAAATCGATTTTGTAAATTCGAATTAGGGGTAGTGTGGCCGCACACCACCGAATTAATGTGGTTAAAATTAATGGGGTAGTGTGGCCGCACACCACCGAATTAATGTGGTTAAAAACCGAATTAATGTGCTTAGTGTGGCCGCGCACAATCTAATTTATACAATCTGTTTCCCAAATTCGAATTATCTAAATTCGAATTAATCTCGTAGTGTAGACGTACCCTATAACTACACACATATAGGAAGCACGTCCTTGGAAGTTGCATAATTATATGCTAGTTAAACATATCTGCTCCAGCAAAATTATACAGAAACTAGCTAAGAATTAGATCTTCCTTCATTACATTGGTGTTCTTCTCGGTCTTTTATTAAAGGACACTATAATTTCCAAATTAAGTAGCAACATCTGGACAAAAAGCAAGATGGATGATGAATACCTTCACATTCACTCTCAGATGTAACAATGGACAGAATCACTGGAGAGAAGCATACTCTGGTTCTGTTGCCTCTTCATAAAATTAAGAAACTTCTGTTTTTTGTCCTGTATGCTCAAATCATTGTTGGCTGGAATTCCAGTATTCAAGTTGCACAGTCATTGGTCCAAAGAGGCATGATATAGATAAAAAGCAATTAAATGTTAGGATTTTTTTTTAGAAAAGAAACTGATCTCAGTTAAACCAGTATAAATCAGGAGTAACTCCAGTAAAGTCAATGGAATTATCTCAATGAAAACTGGCATGAGATCAGAATCTGGCCCTAAATGTCTATAACTCTTCTACATGGAAAAGATAATGAAATACCAAAATGTTGGAAAAGCATGAGGCAAATTTTGTTATATATTTTAATAGCAAGCTTTGGGATTAGAAATGCTGAGGTATAAAAAATTAAAATGCTTACTTTGCCTCCTTTGCATCTTGTGATCAACTTTTCAGTCATGAATTCTAAAGCCTCATGAAGGCACCGTAATTAGCACACTTCCTTCCCGTCTGGTACCATGTTGCTTTTTTAAAAGGGAAGTGCAAGCATTCTTCCACTTACAATTGAATGTAAATTGTATAATTTATTAATAATTTCAGTAGCACTTGATATTTATTTTAATTACTCTTTAAGTCAGACATGAACACTGGGGAGTAACAGCAGGACTTTGGAAGAAGTAAAAGATTAATTCTTTTTTAGCTTGAGTAGATTTTTAATGAAAATGTAAATAATTCAAATTTGAAAAAAGTCAGTTAAAATAAAGTTTGGCTGAAATGAAACAGGAGGTTTTAAAATAAAAAGTATAGGCCTGATTGTAACATGGCGCGAAGTAGAGAAATAAAAGCAGTAAACCCTATTCCATCGCATCCTCCCCTAAAGCTGTGTATGGGTTGCCTGGATCAGGAATTGGGGCATGGAGGGGAAGAACAGGCTCAGTCAGGCCACTGCTCCTCCATGCTGGGACTAAGGGAAGGTATACACTCAGGGCCAGCTCCAGGCACCAGCCGAGCAAGCTCATGCTTGGGGCGGCAGATTCTACGGGGCGGCACTCCACCCAATCCTTAAGCGGCACGGCTGCTTTTTTTTTTTTTTGGTTCGTCGATCCGGCCGCCCTTTAGGGGGCGGCGGCGTGGAGGAGGGGAGCGCCTTGCTGGGAGCGGGCTGCGCACTCTGTCTGCCCCAGCCGGTGCCAGGTCTGTAGCAAGCCCGGTAGGGCAGCCCGCGTCCTTCCCTCCTCGCCGACCGGAGCAGCGCAGCGCCCTCCCGGCAGGCAGCGCGGTGGTCGGGGCCGTGTGGCAAGCGCCCCGCAGAAGCCCTGGCCCCCCTTCT
>NW_020664463.1:2627039-2786617 GCF_002925995.2 Terrapene triunguis | reverse complement strand
GGCCCTGTATACACTGTGTCTGGCAATGGGCCAAAGCACTGAATTCCACTCTTTCATCTTGTGCAACACAGGAGCTCAGGGGTAACTGTGACTCGAGGTTGCCTGAGTTACAATTCATTTTTGATGCTACTCCTGGACTGGCAGAGCCAGGCACCACTTCATACTCAGAGCTATGAGTAAGTCTTACTCTAGCCCTAAGAACTTAGTACTGTATTGTAGGTGAGAAAAATACTGGGCCAGTCCCTGAGGACAGGCTGATATGAAGAAAGTGCTCATGAGGGGTGTCCGTGCAAAGGTGGCTTGATGCTCTCCTTGCTCCTGGTGTAGCTCCGTGCAGGGCTTCTCCCTGCACCAAGTCAGAGCACCCTGTGATTTCTTTGTCTAACCCGACAACTTGTAGCTGAACTAGACGTTTTCTTCTGTCTGTAAAGCACACAGGTGTTAATAACTGAAACATGAACCCCACAGTCTCTCTTAAATGAACCCTAGATATATCCCACACACCTTAACCATCTGTGGAAAACTGTGGCTAAGGTGAGGATGCATAACAACCTTCTAAGCAACCTGGCTGGCACTGCATGGAGAGCAAATGCTCAAATCCTCTGATCAGCTGGTTTAGCTCTCTGTCATACTGTGCAGCAGGATACTGTGCTCCGGTCTGGCTCTACTCATCTCACATCAAGTTGGTTGACACACAACTACATTCAACCATGCCCATCATAACTGGGCCCATTTGACCCACTCCAGTACCATGGCATGCCATTATTAAGCAAGATCACTTCCCCACACATCCGTCATGGGGATGCTTTGACCAGAATGGTTGAGAACATCAGGGCAAACCTGAGCCTACCACTATATGCAGACCTCTTCAGCCTGTCATCAAGGCACCTGTTGCGAGCGCACTTGCCCTGCCCAGATTTCTCTGCAACATTGATTTGTTGTGAAGATTGGTCTGCAGGTGACATCCACAACCAGTCTCTTATAACCGACCCAACCACGTGTGTACCCGGCTTTGATTTGCTGTACTGCTCATGGGCTCTGTTGAACCAATTTTGAATGGGCCAGGGTCAATGTGCAACCAGCCTTCACACCTGGGACCAACAAAATGATCCCACACGTGGCTGTGGTCAAAGACAGACAACGTCACATCACTGACGACTCCCCTGTGGCCAGATTTGATGGTGTCCCGAGGGTTCTGCACTTCACTGATGAGACTGCTGCAAACTGACTTGGCAGGCTCCGGCATCCGAAAAGAAGACTAATTAAAATAATAGCAATAGAAGCATAAATCATTCTTTTTATAGGGAAACATCTTCCATAGTCAATGTTTCACTAGTCACGTGACCCTGAGAAACGTGACCATGTGAATCATTTCCTCATTTGCTACTGAGATATTGACTCCTGCCTCTGACCAGCTCAGAATATCAGCCTCCATTGCCCACTTGTTGGGTTTTCAAACAAGCACTTTTGTGCTTTCTCCCATGCTGCCCCTCCCACTACAAAGATGCCCCCGGAAACATCTGCATGAAAATGTACAAGTGGCCTTATGGGAGGCCAAAAAGAGTTAAACCACTTTCTCTTGAATTCTACCCAGCTGGCACCCAGATTTTAGATTAATAGGGTGAAGCAAAGCAACCATATTTTTCTACATTGGGCTTTTTAAAGTTTCCAACTGTTCTCTATTAACATCAAAGTTGGGAAAATGCAGGCCTTCCCTTTCTTTTAAATTAAGCAGAATGCTACTAAAATAGCAGACTCAGACATGCCTAAAAATAGCATGTGCTTTAGTGAAGATACTTTTAAAGATAAAAATAAAGCAGCATACCTACTTTTTGGAAACTTATGTCCCTAAATAAATAATTTAGGGGCTGGATCTGTGCCTCATTTCCCCCCATCCCTTTTCTTGGGGCAGAATTGGGAGGAAAGGGAAAGAGGGGACTATAAGTTAGAGCAAACCCAGGGCTGCCCATATGCCTGGCTACTTATAAGACCCTCGGAAGCACTGAAGAGTCACAATGTAATGCACTGAGACCTAACGCAGGGAAACATTTTTTTGGCTGAAAAATACAAATTTGTCTCCACTGAAACATTTAATGAATTTCGCTGAATTGTTTCAGATGAAAACAAGCAAACAAAAATCAAACCCAAAAAATCAAAAAGTTCTGTTCTGACATTTTCAGAATGAAACATTGTGTGGGGTTTTTTTTTATTCAAAATAACTTTTTGTATAGAAATTTACTTCAGTTTTATTTTAAAAAATTAAACCTGTTAAAAAAACCTCTTGAAAATAAAATGAAATGTTTAGTTCGACCCAAAACCATTTTTTTTCTAGTTTGCTGAAATTTTTTTTAAAAAGTTCTTTTCGGGTGAACCAGAAACAATTTTTATTTATTTATTGGTGCAGCCAATGAACTGAAAAATCAGTTGTTTTCATAGCTCCACTGTGTCCAGCCTACACCGCTGTTTGCTTCATCATTCCCTGACATGGCCTTATGTGTAGGACTAGGAGCAGGGCTGACACAGAGCCCTTCAACTGCTCTATACTGATGGGGGCGGGGAGGGCAGGGGAAGGGGCTCTACACAACCACTGTTCTCAGGGGGCCATTTCCACCAACTTTAAGGCCACTTAGACTGCAACAATAGCACAGACTTTAGTGTAACAGACTCAAGACCTATGTCTCTCTCTACTTCCGAGTCTCAGAGTGGATCTTCACAAGGAAAAAAATATTTTCTTAGCTCAATTTAGCTAGCACATGATAACCAACATGAGGCAAAATGCTAGTAAAGACAAGTTAGTTTACAGTATTCACGTGTATTAACATGCCAGGGTAAACCTTTGGCTCCCTCACAGCCTTTACCTCAACCTGCTAACACATGAAAACTACAAACTGCCTTGTCTTTCCAGGAGTTTACCTCATATTAGTTACCATGTCTCAGCTAACACATTTTTTTTTTCCTAATGAAGACAAGGCCTCAGTTGGCTAAACTGAAGCTGTTCAAAAATATTTTGCAGAACTACTGGAATTTTTTTTCTGGACCTCTTTTAGATACTGGGGGAAATGCTTTTGCTAATGTGGCCATCAACTAATTGCAGGAAAAAGCAATTCTCTTCACTGAAAATAAAACTTGAGATTTAGTGAGGGTTGCTGACAGCGAATGAGATGAGCCCAAACCAAAACTTGAATTTGATTAAACTACTCTAGATCCAGATCCAAACTTCACAGCTGACTTCTACCTCTTCTAATTTATCATATTGTTGCCCCTTCTTCCGATACCAGCATCTAGGGTTGCCACCTCTCAGGTAAGGTTGTCAACCCTCCAGGATTGTCCTTGAGTCTCTAGGAATTAATCTTTAATTAAAGATTATGTCATGTGATGAAACCTCCAGGAATACATCCAACAAAATTAGCAATCCTATTCTCAGGTACAAAAAAACAAGACATTTGGGACAATCCTGAGCCCATAAAACTGGACCACTAGCAGTGTGTACTGAGAACCCTTAGAGATGTCTGAGGACAAGTACCTAAAAAAAGAAATAATCCTGGAAAAACCTGGACATGTGGCAACCCTATCAGCATTTCCCCTTGGTTTAGCAGCAGCAGATGTCCAAGGCCTTGCAGATTGGCTTCCCAGGGGAGCATATGTGGAGTCTGGATATATTCAAAATGGAATTTGTTTTATTTACACATGTAGATACACCAGTCCTGGAAAAGAAGATATGAAACAGCATGCAGAGCAATCCCTCCTTCCTGAAATCTCAGCCCAAAACCAATGCTGGGTTCCTAAGAAGCAACTCTGCCTCAAAAATTAACACTCATCAGATCCCAAGGCAGAGAGTAAACTCGACTTCTTACACAGCTTCCTCTCTCCTAAAGGGGTCTCTACACCAAAAACTTGCCTAACCTCAAACTAACACCACAGTGTGTCCTCTGAGGGAAAGAGCTTAGAAGACTACATGTAACAGTGCCACCCGGTGATGTCTGCCATAACAATATCTCTGGGCATTTGCATAGCAATCATCACCATTTATTTTAGGCTGAAGCAAAAATCCTGGATCTGAACTCCCCTGCATCATCATCTCATACTTTGGAGAGGATTGGATGTGGATCTGAACTCTGTGCCTTGGGCCCAGTTCTAGTAGATTCCTGTAACCATAACATTATGTGCAGTGGCAAGCTATCTGTCTGATTCTGACAGCTCACATTTTTAGTGTGAGTTTAGGGATGGAAGATGCTTGCCTGGGCATTGAGAAGGGAACCTTAGAGGAAAAGGTCCATCCTCCTCTACCAAAAAGAAGCAAGGACATTTTAGAGAGATTACAGACAACCTTTTGGAACTTGGATGCCTGAAGTTAGTGTGACAAAGTTCCTCCTCTATCTTGGTGGGTCCTGCACTTATTGGTGGATTTTCTTGCCTCAGAGATTCACCATGTGGGTTGGGGGAACAGCCCAGAGACCTTCCCCTCTGGAAGAACCCACAGTCCAGGTCAATTGGAAGGTTTGGGGGGAACCCAGGCCCGCCCTCTACTCCGAGTTCCAGCCCAGGGCCCTGTGGACTGCAGCTGTCTATAGTGCCTCCTGTAACAGCTGCATGACAGCTACAACTCCCTGGGCTACTTCCCCATGGCCTCCTCCAAACACCTTCCTTATTCTCACCACAGGACCTTCCTCCTGGTGTCTGATAACGCTTGTGCTCCTCAGTCCTCCAGCAGCACACCCTCTCAGCTCCTCACACTCACACCACAAACTGAAGTGAGCTCCTTTTTTAAAACCCAGGTGCCCTGATTAGCCTGCCTTAATTGATTCTAGCAGCTTCTTCTAAATTGGCTCCAGGTGTCCTAATTAGCCTGCCTGCCTTAACTGGTTCTAGCAGGTTCCTGATTACTCTAGAGCAGCCCCTGCTCTGGTCACTCAGGGAACAGAAAACTACTCATCTAGTGACCAGTATATTTGCCCTCTACCAGACTCCTGTACCCCACTGGTCTGGGTCTGTCACATTAGTCAGTAAACCTATATCTAGGCACCTAAAGTCAGTGGTTGGTCAGCTATGGGTGCATATCATCTTTGAAAACCAGCTTACTGATTTAATTACCTAAATATGGTCTGGGTACTTAATTTAGGGACCCAGTCGGAGACTGGTTATATTTATACATTACATGAATGTACGGAAATTAATGGGAGTTGACATCCAAATCCCTCAGGTGGCTTTGAAAATCCTACTGTCAAGTTTTTAATTTTTGACCACAGCTCTTTCTGGGCTAAATGTATCTCTAGTATTACTCTATTGACTGTTGTGGGCTTACATTAGGGATAAATGTGGCCCTATGAGTATTTGAGGAAAAACTAGGAAGTTCATTTTCTAATCCAAGAGAAAAGTGTTAAGATGGAGAGAACACAGCAGCCATTACTTTCACAGGTGTGTTAGAAATGCCATTTTCAAGGTCAAGGTCCTGTTATAAAATTCCAGTATGCAAACGTGGATAATATATGTAATTTACATTTTCATAATTATTTGTGCCTGCTCATTTTGGTACATGTCATCATCATTTTTATATGCTTTGCCTCTTTGTACATGTCAGTGAATCTTGGCTTATAATATAGAGTACAGACAAATATAATGGGAGTAAAAGCTCTTTCAAAGCCTGTGCCCTGAATTCAATTAGCAATTTGAAAAGTCACATACGTGGCAATAAACCACAAACACATAATAGGATTACTTATAGATTCATAGATTCTAGGACTGGAAGGGACCTCGAGAGGTCATCGAGTCCAGTCCCCTGCCCGCATGGCAGGTTTACTGATGACTAAAACCCTATCCAAATGTCTCCTGTTTTGCTTCTCATTCCTTCAGAAGTAAGGATAAGAAAATCACTGTTTTTATATTAATTTTAAAGTCAAGTTCAGTTATACTTCTTCATAGTACAACAAAACCAAAAATAGAGTACACATATACATACATATAGAAGGTAACACTTAGCCACAATACACTACATATTTGCTCTGGCAATCCCTTCTCCCTAACCACAACTTCCCTCTTCCTAAAGAATGAGGGACCAAATTCTGCATTACAACAAGGTTCACCCTAAGTGACAAGCGCCAGGCTGACAAGCACTGTACACAGCTAGATGTCTGTCACATAGAGGAACTCTGGTGCTGCTGGTCTAAGAGTGAGTAGAAGGGCTCCAGGGCTTCCCATCTACCATCTGTAGGGTTGTGGGAGATTAGCTGTTTGCACTACAGGATTCATTCACCACATGTCAGGGAAATTTTCAGGGAGTGAGAGCCAATATGTATTTAGTTGTCTGCTTTCTGTATCCGGGAAAAAGTCCTTTTCTACTACAATACTCTATTGAGTTTGAGCAAAACAGACCAAAAAGCATTAAACTAAAGATCCACTAAAGGAAAACTGAGCATTTTGACTGTAAGGAATTTGTTATGTTTCACAGCATTAACATGCTAGAAGGGGTAAAGGGCTTAGATGCAATTATTACCAGTAGGTGGTATGCATTAGCTACTATTTTCAAACCAGCAGGTTATTCAACAGTTTTAGAAACAATAAACCCTCAAGACTTTGGGGGCGGGGGGGGGGCGGAAGGGAGAAAAAATGGTTTGAAAAATCATTACCAAGTCATAAGCATTCATGATAAATTGCAATTACAAGTAGGCATTCATGCTGGGAATAATTAGTAACACCTCAACATTACTGAATGTCAATGAAGTTAAGAATGCTCTTCACAAAACAATACAGATGAAGTAGTCAAGTGATTTTTAAAAGGAGGCATTTGTAATTTTGTTAATTGCAGAAAAATAGCCAGATATAAATAGGTAGGCTCACAGTGGCTGTGAATTCCAACATTTTGTTAGAGCCAAGGACACACAAAGATTATTCCTCTTTCAAAGTATGTGGTAACAATATCTAACAACTGTTCAGTCTTCACTGAGATGTCTGCTGGGAACTGTCTGTAACGGAAATACATTCAGATCACTAGTTCAAATTCAGCATAGCCCAATAGAGACCAGAAGCCGTTATTATCCACTGGCTCTTTGGTGGCCTTTCTGAAATAAGGTAGGTGTTCTGAGTTCAGCTACTAGTGGACAGGTGTCTACCTGACAAAGTCTCAGCAGATAGGACATGCACTGAACTGGCATGGAATCTGAACTGACATCTCAGCTCTAAAGATGAGATATGGTCTCTCTATATCAGGGATGTAGCATATTAGCAGTTGAGCATGGAAGAAGTATATCCATGCTGTACATCTTCTATTAAAAAAAAAGAACTTTATTATCTAGAGTTGTCAACAGGGCTGGCCAGGAAAAAAAAATCTTTTTGTGAAAAATTCTAAAGTTTCTAAATTTCTTTTCATTCCACATCAGAAAAAAAATAAGATCTTTTAAATTGTTTTGAAAAAAACAAAAACCCCCACAAGAGTGAGAAGGACACCCCTACCTCTGAATAGGCAACAGCTCAATGGTTAGAGCCCTCTCTGGGGAAATGGGAGACGCAGGTGAGTGCCCTTACCACCAGGCTCCACGGTCAGTCTTTCTAACTCTCCTGTTTCACTTTGTATAAATATTCATTGGGATAGAAAGAGAGTGAGACTGATTCTATATAGCCCAGTGGTCTATTATTCACCTGGGATGTGGGAGATGCAGGTTCAAGTCCTGCTCTGAATTGGGCAAAGTGGGGACTTTAATCTCCCACATCCCAGGTGAGTTCCCTGATCACTTGACTGTTCTGAGGTGGGTCTCTGCCTTCCATCCGGGACCTAAGAAATCTTTGACAAATCAGCGTTTTCCAACCAAAAGAAAATGTGTCAAAAAGTTCCCAACCAGCTCTAGTTGTCAACCCAGCACATTTAATGAGCACTAAACACGCCAGAGTAAGGTACATAAGAATGCTCCAATGCATAAATTTTTTCCCCAAAATTACCAGTGTCAGTTCCCCAGAAATTTTTTCCATGTCAGTATGCCATCAATTTTATTTAACTAAAATGGCAGAAGAATGTGCTCTTTAAACAAGACAGGGGAAAGCTTGACAAAAACCCAGAAAAACCCTGACTTGTAATCATATGGGTTTTTTTTTTTTTTAAACTACATTTTAATGAAAAATACAAAAGGAAATTCAAATCAGGCAGGACAAAAGTCACGATAATAGAAAGAGGAAAACAACTGAAAGACTTTGCAAGAAACAGTGACCGTATCTATTCTTTATTGAAGATGTCTTCCCCTGAGTTATTTATATGTGGAAACCTGGAATACACTAGGCTTGTCCATACATCTTGGGAATCAGTTAATGACAGTGATTGGGAAAACCTTCATTAAACTTCATATTGCCAGACTATCACATCCACTGTTCTTGGATGAGGATCTAGCAAACAAGAGTCCATCTCTTTCAAGACTTGACTACTTTAACTCCTTCTACCTAGGAACATCCAGGATAGGCAGAAACTCCTTATTGAACATGCAACAGCTTCCCTCGTATGTAAGACTGGGCAAAAGTATGGCTGAGATTAGTGTTCCACCCTCAACTCATCCAATTCAAGGTCTTTGTCCTGGTCTTTAAAACCAGGCGACTACAGGGACTAATTCATTATACATGACCTTCTGGGACCAAATAAGTTAGGTGCTTGACTCCCACTGAAATCAAGGGAGTTAGGCTCCTAACTTGCTTAGGTATTTTTGAAAGCCCTACTAGGCCCTTATCTGCATCTTTTAGTACGTAAAAACCTTTGAGAATCTGGTTCTTGGTCTCACAGGTGCTTTTGAAAATTTTACTGTAAGTGAATTGCCTGTCACTAGGACAGCTATTTAACCCAAATGTCCCAAATCTTAGTCCGCTGCTTTACCCACAAGGTCTGTATTTCTCTCTATATTTACAACCTTCATTCTGTCCTAATGTAACATTGTGTTTGTGAATCTTTCACTACTTCAGCACTGGTCATTTATGCAGAAACATTCAGCTATTCTGGGCTTGTGGCCTGTACTTGAGTAAATTACCACCATTTCCCCCATCCACAGTCTGACCCCGAATCCTATTTCTAGAGAGAAATTGACTTTATTTTTCTAAATTATTTTTATTGTCATCATTTAGGAGGAAAGTTATTCTTTAAAGGTTTGCCAGATCACTTTGCTTAGTGTAACATTGACGTAATAAAAATTTTGGCTACTTGCCCTATTGCTAATGTTTATTTCCTATTTTATTCAGATGTAATAAATCTATTGAATTCCTGCTGCTTTTTGATTCAAGAGTATTAAGAGCTTGTTCAGAAGTTAATAGGTCAATGGAATGCCAGCAGTAGGAATGTAATTTCTTAATTAAATATATTATAATAATTCCTTTCACTTATGCTGTGCCTTTCATTCAAGAATCTCAAATGATTTAAAAATGTGGATTATTAATGCAAGTAGTTTTACTGAATGAAATTCACAAGGTCTGTGCCTATGCACCACTTAGTCTTTGTTCTGATCATCTGCACAGAGGTAAATTTCACTTATGAAGAAGATGTATAAAATATGTATCTAGTCACATTATATTCAGTGCATACAAATAATGACACTGAGAACTTGATACACTAAGATACTGAGCACCCTCAATTCTAATGGACTTCAATGGAAGTTGAAGGCACTCAACACCTCACTAATGAAGAAGTCCCGGCCCCACTGAAGTCAATGGAAGTTTTTGCCATTGATTTCAAGGGGCCAGGATTCCCCCTCTCCCCCAAGTAATATATTATACATTTGTTAATTTGATGATTTTTTATAAACTAGCTATTATAATTTTTTATAAGAAAAAAAAAGATACTTTTTGCTGGAGTACAAGCCTTTATTGTAGCAAACAGCCCTCATAAAAGCCTTTGTTAATGAAAAATGTTTAGAAATCATGGCACTACAGCTGAAGCAGGAATTCAATAAACTACTATATTCAGACATATTATCACTATTAAATGAGACTTTTCAGTTAATACACATTAATGTGACATAGGTTAAAAGCACAAGTCCAGAAAATGAAACTGTCAAGGTTCCAACACCAATGTTAACTCATCATTGTACATCTTCTGTACAGGGTATTTCCAGGTACATTACATAACATAATTAGGGCCAATGCCTGGATATTCCACACAGCCTGAATAATTCAAGTAGCTTACACATTAGGAAGGCATTTGGGGTGACCCTAGGTTGTAGAATTAGGCTCTTACACCTTATGTACAAGTGGCCTGACTTTCCAAGGTGCTAAGCACCCACTATTCCATAGAAGTCAGTGGGAACTAGAGATTCTCAGTGCCTTTGAAAGTCAGACCACTTGTACATAGGTGCCCAAGTAACAATTTAGGAGACTAACTTGTCGTACCCAGGTTTGAAAATTATGGCCAGTGTAAGGTGAAAAAAAAACTTGCTCAGAAGATGCTTGAAAGGCAGATTTCCTTCCCACACCCAAACCCCACACAGTTCAAAATTACGGTAACATACCAAGTCATGTGTAATTTTCAATTATGTTCTATGAATGGGGTTTTTACTTTCATACTTATTTGGAGAGCAGCCCATCCCCAAATTCCATGATATGAGTACCGGTATGTGTTGAGGGGAGGGAGTGGGATGCCATTCCTGGAAAAGCAGTTTGGCCTTCTGAGCCTCTAACTATCTTTCTGGAGAACATTTGAGACCATCCTCTTTACTGCTAACTGTGATGATAAAGTGCATTTTTCTCTATGCACTGATCTGATCATAAATGGAGAATTTTGAAGGGAGCTATGAGACCTTATTAGCATCATTGCACTTAAGCATAACAAATAATTTGGTGGCAATCATAACAGGATTAAATGTGGTATGTAGGATAAAGTAGCATTTGTCTTTGCTGGATCACTAAAAAGCACCAAAAATATGATATTTTGTGAGACAAATTAAATAATGAGTACATTTCTGTTTACAAAAGATGGTTTCCTAGGACTTACCCACTTTTACAACAGTGCAAAGGGAGTTATTTTGATAAGACCTTTCCATGTTAATATAATTTATTGCACATAACCATCTCTTATCTTTCTCTGCAGACAGGTGGCAAAATCAGGACCTATATGTTTGAGAGTAGAAGATTATATTATGAACAGTTCTCAGTTGTTGGGGACACTGCTACAGTGAATTTGAGTTATTGGAAAAAAGGCCATCTCTGAATTTCTGGTTGTTCTAATGCAGAGCAACACAGAGGCAGAGCTAAGGTTATTTGGATGCCTTAATTGAGCATTTCTGTACATTCCATTTTTTACACTTTTTTTTAAGTGGAGACTTAACTTTGAATAACTAAAGTTTAGTGTAACTTTTGAATCTATTGTCCCATATTACCCAATTTACCCATTTACTGGAACTAATCTTAATTAATAAAATGTCATTAAATTTCATTTGAACTTAAGTAAGGCTAATGAAAAGATTGTTTTTAATAACCAGAAAACTAAGAATTGCTCAGTGATTGGAGTCCCTGGAGATTATTTTCAGCCATGCAGAGGAAGAAGACAGGAGTGAAGCCGTGCCGTTACACATGTGGGGCTTGTCCAGGATCCCAATTTCCCCATTGGTGGCGACAGATGACTAGAAGCTGGTGAGGGAAGCCGGTGCAAGGAGTCAGCATTCGGGCAATGGAGCAGACCATACAATGGCTGCTGGAGCAACAAAAAGAGATGCAGAAGGCTATGCATTCATTCCAGGAATCCTACAAGGTGAAATGAGGTCCCTTCTTGCGTGGCAGGCTGAGCTGCAGCAGACTCTGCAAGAGTTCACAAAGGAACAATTGCAGGTGTAGCAGCAATTGATCCAGGGTCTCATGAGTCCTGCGACAGGAAACAGCAGGACACAAGGGGTGAGCCTGTGGAAGAAGGGCCCAGCAGATGACCTGGTGCATTTTTACTAACTTTTGAGAGGGTAGCGATGGGAGCCAGATGAGATAAGGGATTGTGGGTCCACCAAGTAGTACCGTATTTGTCAGGGGAAGCCCATGGCCATGAGCAAGGAACAGGTCTCGGACTATGATAGGCTAAAGGTGGACATCCTGGATAGGGTTGGCCTTTCGGTCAGAAAATACTGACAGAAATTTCGGGCCACTAGATGGACTAGAGACATATGACCCAGGGCATTCAGACAAAATTTAACAGACTGGTCAACTCGCTGGCTAAGGCCAGACACTCAAAGTGCAGGGGAAATAACAGACATGATAATACTGGTGCAATTTCTCCAGAGCCTCCGTAAAATGCTAGCGTTTGGGATCGGAGGCAATAGTTAACAACCCTGGAGGAAACGGTAAAGCTTGCAAAGGAGTTTGTGGATGCAGACTTTCCCAGGAAAGAATTCCAGATGTTTCAGGGACTGGACTTGGGGGGCGGGGGGAAAAGGAGGGGCAATTCAGACACACCCAGGACGATTGAAATGAAAAAGGAGGAAATGAGAACTCGTTCAGGGAACCAGGGAGTGGTCTGCACCCAGTGTGGGCATCTGGGGCATAAAAAGCAGGATTGCCCAGATATGGAATGTGGGTTCATAGGGAAGGTTAAGATTTTGTCATGGATATTTTTAGTAAAAGTCATGGACAGGTCATAAACAATAACCAAAAATTCATGGAAGTCCATAACCTGTCCCTGACTTTTACTAAAAATCATCTTTGTCTGGCTTGTCCTCGTCCCTCCCTCCACGAATACAAGTCGACGCCACACCATTCTGTTTTGTTGCAAGCATGTTTTTTCCATTTCTGGCCAAAAAATTTTGTCATGGGATTGGCCCAGTGCATTTTCGGTCTTCCCAGTGGTCGCCTGTGGTCTCTGGGGATCCAGTCACTGATGCGTGTTGTCCACCTATTGTCTTGCCTGTGGACTACATGACCCACCCATCTCCGCTTTGCATCGTACATCGCCTGCACTATATCGGTCACCTCTGTATGCTTTCTGATCTCCTCATTCAGTATGTGATCACGGAGCGATATCTTACACATTTGCGTTTCCATTGCTCTCTGGGTGACAGCGAATTTTTCTTCCTCCACTTTCGTCATTGACCAGCTTTCCGCTCTGCATATCATTGCTGGCAGAACAATTTTCCTTTTCTTCATGGGAAGTTCATCATCCATTAGAGAGGTCTTTATTTTGTTGAAACTTGCTCACCCTGCCTTTCTCCTCCTACTGCATTCCCCTTTGAATGAGTTGTCTCTGTTCAGCTACTGACCCAGGTAAATATATTTGTCGACCTCCTCACTTACTTTCCTGTTTACAGTGATGATTCCTGCTGCACAACGCTCATTCCGCATCCACTTTGTCTTCATGTTCACTTCCAACTCGATATCATGTGAAAACATTTGCAGTTGCTGCAGTTTGTTCTCCAGTTCTGCTGTGTCCTTTGCCAATATTACACAGTCGTCAGTGAAGAGAAGATGCGTTAACTGTGCTCCATCAATTCTGATTCCTTCTTTCCAGTTCAATTTTTTGAACAGTGACTCCAATACTGCTGCAAACAGCTTTGGTGAGATCACATCGCCTTGTCTGTCTCCTCTACGTATAATAATAGTGCACGGGACATTAAATAGTGTTAGCTCTGTCAAACAATTGCAGTTAATTTCTTCCAGCAGATCGATGTACCTCGGGTCGATGTTGATCGCATTGAGTACAACGTTAATCTCCACTGAGTCAAATGCCTTTTTTTTAGTCGACAAATGCAAGACACAATGGTACAGTAACTCCTCACTTAAAGTTGTCCCAGTTAACGTTGTTTCGTTGTTACATTGCTGATCAATTAGAGAACATGCTCGTTTAAAGTTGCACAATGCTCCCTTATAATGTTGTTTGGCAGCCGCCTGCTTTGTCCACTGCTTGCAGGAAGAGCAGCCCATTGCAGCTAGCTGGTGGGGGCTTGGAACCAGGGTGGACTGGCAGCCCCCCTTTCAGCTCCCTTATCAGCTCCCCTAAGTTCTCTGTGCGGCAGCCACCCAGCAGGCTATCAATTGCCAGCAGTTCAGCTGTCCCTCCCCCCACTGCCATGGGCTGCTCCTGCCCTCTGCCTTGGAGCTGCTCCTGGGAGCCTCCTACTTGCTGTGCGGGGGGGCGGGAGAGGGGTGCTAATGTCAGGGTGTCCCACTCCCCCCTGCTCCTGCCCCCCGCTTACCCCTTCTTCATATAGAGCAGGGTGGGAACACGACAGGGCTCAGGACGGAGAGAGCTTGCTGGCCAGAGCTGCTGTCTCAACTTCCTGATCTACTTAAAAAGGCAATGTACTTAGAGTGGTGTCAGCATACTTAAATGGGCAATGCACATCTCTCTCTCTCACACAGGGTGTGTGTCTCTGTCTGCATGCTGTCTTCCCTTCCTCCACTCGTGCTGCCTTGTAGAGTGTGAGGCTACATTAAAAACAATGTGTTAACCCTTGAGGGCTCAGCCAATTGCTAGTTCATCATTTAGCAGTAAGGCATTCCCTGGGAAATATCCCACCCTCTTCTACCCTCTAACTTCACCACCTCAACCAAGCTTCACAATCATCATTGCTGTGTACAGTATTAAATTGTTTGTTTAAAACTTATAGTGTGTGGGTGTGTGTGTGTGTATATATTGTGACAAAGTTCCTCCTCTATCTTGGTGGGTCCTGCGCTTATTGGCGGATTTTCTTGCCTCAGAGATTCACCATGTGGGTTGGGGAACAGCCCAGAGACCTTCCCCTCTGGAAGAACCCACAGTCCAGGTCAATTGGGAGGTTTGGGGGGAACCCGGGCCCGCCCTCTACTCCGGGTTCCAGCCCAGGGCCCTGTGGACTGCAGCTGTCTATAGTGCCTCCTGTAACAGCTGCATGACAGCTACAACTCCCTGGGCTACTTCCCCATGGCTTCCTCCAAACACCTTCCTTATTCTCACCACAGGACCTTCCTCCTGGTGTCTGATAACGCTTGTGCTCCTCAGTCCTCCAGCAGCACACCCTCTCAGCTCCTCACACTCGCACCACAAACTGAAGTGAGCTCCTTTAAAACCCAGGTGCCCTGATTAGCCTGCCTTAATTGAATCTAGCAGCTTCTTCTTAATTGGCTCCAGGTGTCCTAATTAGCCTGCCTACCTTAACTGGTTCTAGCAGGTTCCTGATTACTCTAGTGCAGCCCCTGCTCTGGTCACTCAGGGAACAGAAAACTACTCATCCAGTGACCAGTATATTTGCCCTCTACCAGACTCCTGTACCCCACTGGTCTGGGTCTGTCACTATATATATATATAGGTTTGTCTGGTGAAAAAAAAATTCCTGGAATCTAACCCCCCTTGTTTACATTAATTCTTATGGGGAAATTGGATTTGCTTAACATCGTTTCGCTTAAAGTCGCATTTTTCAGGAACATAACTACAACGTTAAGTGAGGAGTTACTGTACTTTGTATTCCTTGCATTTTTTGATGAGCTGCCGAACTGAGTGGATGTGATCAATTGTCGAACACCCTGAGTGAAAACCAGCTTGTTCTCTGCTTTTGTGCATTTCAAGATCCTTCTTAATCCTATTGAGTATGACATGGGTGAAGACCTTATACACTTGTGAGAGGAGTGTGATTGCACGGTAGTTGCTCAATTCTTTTGGATCGCTTTTCTTCATAAATAGTATTGTTTTTGATTTCTTCCATGCATCTGGAACACGCTTCCTATTGATGTAGATGGTGAACCACTGCACCAATGCTTTGAAGAGAATATCTTCCAGCGAAATATCGTCCACTCCCGGGCTCTTCCCTATCTTTATATTATGAACTGCATATTCAATTTCTTCCCACATAACGTTGGGAACCTCCTCTGTAGCCTGCTGCCTTGATAGTGTATGCTGGACATTGACATGCAAGGAGTAGAGATCATTGTAGAATTTTGTATATATTTCATTCATCTTGCTCCTTTCTGATGTCCTTTCACCATTTTCATATTTCAGTGCTACTTGAATAACCTTTTTCAGCCTAACATCTCTTTCTACCTTCTTCAGACTCCCGTTCTTTTTGGCCCCCTCTCTCAATTTCTTCTTTCTAAAGTCTTAATAGTTTTCTTTGATCTTCACGCGAATTTCTTTGCAGTGTTCTGTATTCTTCACCCATTTTCCTTCTAATTTCATGACAGCAAGGAGGGGGCACATGAAATTTGCTAAAAATATCCCTGACAAAATGGGGAAGGAGGAGGGTCCAACACCTGCAGCAGCTGGGAGCTCCGGCGTTCCCCACCACCCACAGCAGCTAAGGGGTCTGAGCCTCTCCCACCATGGACTGGTAGCTGAGAACTCTGGGGCCCCTCTGCTGCCCCAGCAGAAGTAGGGGGTCCCCCGCCATGTGCGGTGGCTGGGCAGCTGCAGGGTTCCCACGCAGCCCACTGCAGCAGAGTGGTCCAAGGTTCCCCCATCACCTGCAGAGGCTGGGAGGTGCTAGGTCCCCTGCCACCCACAATGGCTGAGAGGTCTGGGGCCA
The DNA here is from genome assembly GCF_002925995.2 of Terrapene triunguis. Taxonomy (NCBI): domain Eukaryota; kingdom Metazoa; phylum Chordata; order Testudines; family Emydidae; genus Terrapene; species Terrapene triunguis. The sequence continues at coordinate 2,770,190 of NW_020664463.1, read as the reverse complement.
CCCCCAGACTGGAAGCTGGAAGCTTGGGGGGGCCCCCATTGCCCACAGCAGCAGAGAGGTCTGGGATCCCCCTGCCATCTGCACAGGCTGGATCCTGCGGGGTCCTCCTGCTGCCCAGCAGCTGGAAGCTCCAGGGGGCCCCTACCCCTCTCACAGCTGGGAGTTGCAAGGCAGCGCCGGTGGCAGCTGGGAGCTGCAGGGGTGCCTGCCATCAGCAGCAGTTGAGAGCTGCCCCGGAGCTGAAGCTTAAAATGTCACAGAGGTCTCTGGAAGTCATGGATTCTGTGACCTCTGTGACATAATTGTAGCCTTGCTCACAGGATTTTGTGAGTGCACTAAAACTATAGGCGATGGGCAGAAAAATAAAATGCCCACGATTCCTGTAACAGTGGGGAGGAGGCATCAGAAGGGACTGTGGACACACTGCGCACTGGTCAGGAGGAATTTGGTGAAGCCCCATTGGATGCTGCCGGGTGGGAGCCTGAAAATTTATCCACAGCGAGAAGAGGCTCTGCCCAATGGCAGAAATACCCCTGGAGTTTTAGGGGAGGTTTAAGTGGAAGCAGAGAGGGGTGGTAGATGGATTGCTTCATCCAGTCATTATTGGGACAAACTGGAGCGCCTTCCCTTAAAAGAGGAAAATGAAGGTCCTTCATGGCAGGAAGAAGAATAAAGCATGGGGCAAAGGGACTTGATGTAGAAAAATCAAAGAACCCTGGACACAAGAACACAAATCAGGAGGAAAATAGGACTGCCCTAGAGAAGGGAAAGAAGGAACAAGGGGTAGGGAAAAATACTACCCCTAGCTTGCAGGCGAAAATCAGACAGTTCCAGGGAACCTGACCAACAGAACAGTGGGAGGAGGAATCCCAGGAACAGTTCATGGGGTTGGGGAAACCAGAGTCCCTAGTGGAGGAGAAAAAGGAGGGATAGCAACAGGCCTTGCCCCAAACCAAAGAAAGAGAGTGAGGAAACAGGCTGCCAGTGCTGTGAGGACCAAAGTTCTCTCTAAGCTACACGGCCACACAGCAGCCAATTAAGCGCCACGCAGGCGTTCAGGGCTGCGGTGGGGAGAGATTCCTCTCCTCCAGCCCCAGATCCAACCCAACCTAGCCCAGCCACGGACCTGCCACAGCCATGGGAGAGGTGCCTCTCTCCCACAGCCCAGGTGCTGCTGCGGGGAGAGAGAGCTGGGGGATGTCCTCTCTCCCCATCGCAGCCCTGGGGCAGCCTGCACCCAAACCCCTCATCCCCGGCCCCACCCCAGAGCCCGCACCCTCAGTTGGAGCCCTCACCCCTCCGCACCCCAACCCTCTGCCCCAGGCCTGAGCCTCCTCCCACACTCTGAACCCCTCGGTCCCACCCACCCACCACATGAATTTTGTTATGTGCACCAATATGGAGGCGATGTGTTAAATATCACCTCCATATTGGTGCACATAACAAAATTCATTCCGCACCTGGGTGGGACAAATTAGAGGGAACACTGGTTAGGACCTGTGAGCAGAAACAGAGTTATGGGGGTGACTCCCTCCCATGAAGTATGACTTCTGAACGTAGAAGATGGACAACCACCCTGGTGGCAAGCATGAGCAGGAGGAGTCCAGCACCTCCTTTAAAGAAGGGATGGTGTGGAGGAAGAGAAACCAGGCCGGTAGTTAAGGGGAGGAGATGTGTGACAGAATGCAGGGAGTGAACAGGTGAGCCTGCACTCAGATGCTTACTAGTTCCCCAGTGGAAGCTGATTGGGGAAATTATCTGATCAGGCTCGCAAGACTGACAGTTCACCATTCAGTATGACTCATTGTAGTCTCCCCTTTAACTGGTTCCTTATTCACCTCTCAATTCTCATATCAATCCTCATCTTCTCCAATTTAATAATCATATCTCATGTGCAACTGTATTAAATGCTTTCCTGAAATCCAGGTAGATTAGTTCTACAGCATTTCCTTTGTCTAAAAAATCAGTTATCTTCTCAAAGAATGAGCTCAAGTTGGTCTGGCATGATCTACCTTTTGTGAAACCATGTTGTATTTTATCCCAGTTCCCATTTACCTCCATGTTCTCAACTACTTTCTCTTTCAAAATTTGTTCGAAGACCTTGCATACAATTGAGGTCAAAACTAGCAGCCTGTAGTTTCCTGGATCACTTTTTCCCCCTTTCTTAAAAGTAGGTAGGATATGAACCCTGAGTTTACAGATGAATTAAAAATCCTTGATATGGGACTTGCAATTCCATTTGCCAGTTCCTTTAATATTCTTGGATGGGGATTATCCAGACACCTTGATTTGGTCCCATTAAATTGTTTGAGTTTGATTTCCACCTTGGATGTGGTAATTTCTATTTCCATATCCTCATTTCCATTAGCCTCCCTGTCATTACCCATAAGAGCCTCATTACCCTTATTAAAAGCTGAGGAAAAGTATTTGTTTAGGTGTTGGGCCATGCCTAGATTATCTATAAATATCCACCCCATCCTCAATGCTTAGCAGTCCCACTTCTTCTTTCCTTATTTTCTTTTTATTTATATGGCTATGAACCTTTTACTATTGGTTTTAATTTACTTTACAAGGTCCAACTCTGCTTGGCTTTTGGCTGTTCTCACTTTATCCCTACACTTTTTGACCTCCAAAAGGTAGCTTTCCTTGCTGATCCTTCCCATCTTCCATTCCTTGTAGGCTTTCTGCTTTTCCTTAATCACTTGTTCGAGAAGCTTGCTCATCCAGTTTGTTCTGCAACCCTTCCCTACGAATTGTTTCCCCTTGCTTCTGATGCAGGCTTCAGATAGTTTCTGCAACTTTAACTTAAAGTATTTCCAAACCTCCTCCACATTCAGATCTTTGAGCTCCTCAGCCCAGTCCTCTTCCCTAATTCCCTTAATTTTTTAAAGTTTGCCCTTTTGAAGTCAAGGACCCTAGTTGCAGATCTGTTTTTGTTTATCCTTCCATTTCGTTTAAAGTGAATTAGCTCATGATCACTCGAACCAAGGCTGTCCCCTATAACTGGTTCTTCTATGAGGTCCTCACTACTCACCAATACCAACCTTAAAATGGCATCTGTCAGCTATCACACATCCAGGAAAATCCAGGCCAGCTTGCATATGCGAGTGTTGACTTTTCCCTTCAGCGTCCTCTTGCCTTCCCTCCATCATCTGCTCACATCCCCTTCAAATCTCAAGCACAGTTTCCACTTGCATCTCCAAACCTCAGATCTCTTCCATCAGCTCTATCAGGCGGCACTTCATACAAACGAAGCATAACGTACATCACGCAGCTTCCACATCCAGTCATCCTCAGTCTCTCTTCCTTTCCTCAGAGAAAGGAGATCTCTATTCCCCTCAGATCCTGAGGAGAGGGCCAAAAGCATTGTAGATATTGTAAAGAGACTGTTGCATGGAGACTGCAGCAGTACTGGTGGAGGGAACTTGAAATAAAAGGTCAGTGAGTGTACACCGATGGAGTCGATGCATTTTCAGTAGGGAAGAAGACAAGAGTGAAGCCACATTCTGTTACGCACACAAACAAAAGGTAGGACCACCATTAAGGACATGCTTCATCCGTGGGGGAGAAGGGGCAGCAGAGGGGGGCTTGTACTCTTATGCCTATGACCTTAGACTGCCTTAATCCTTCCCTGAACCACATACCTAATTTTAAGCAAGCAAGTAATCCCATTGACTACTCATATGCTTAAAGTCAGGAACGTGTTTAATTACCTTGCTGAAACAGGGCCTCGTGTCAAATGCTTTCATCCTCCCCTACTTTGCTCACTCCTCAAAAGATTTTGTAGATCTAAATGGGGCAGCAAAAGTAACAAGGTCTGAGACTGCCAGGCTCTCCAACTCTCTAGCAATTTAAACCTACATCAAACTGACTGCTTCCCCCAAGCCCTACTTCCTCAAATACAAAAGCCATTTCTAAATATCAAGGTATATGCTGCCATTTACCTACTGCACTGGTGATTATTAACATAACACTCACTCCACATAGACAAAAGCCTTGGTAACAGAACACACACATGCACAATATGCAGGCACAATTGAAAGCCCAAATTAACATTCTACAACACACATTGGCACAGGCAGCAGAGAGAGAGCTATAGTCTGCAGCCGTATTATCATCTGCATGAGGAGCTCCAGCTCCCCATTACCACATGGGGAACGATCCATATCTTCCAAAAAATCATAAATTCTCCCTAGTCCTAGAAAGGAACTACAGAGAATATAGAATATAGAGAATATAGAGAGTTTAATCTTAACTTAAAAGAAATCCTAACATATTAAGGTATGGAAATGCATACAACCTTAACTCTGGCCTGAAGCAACATCAGACAATGACCATGTTGATTACGGAGAAAATTTTCCAAAGCACCTAAGGGATTTAGGAGCCTATGTCCAATTTTCAGACGTGATTTAGATACTTAGGCACCAAGTCCTATTGATTTTCAATGAGTCAACAGAATTTCACACAATTAGGTGCTTTGGAAAATTTTACTTTACAATTGTGATTTTGTATTTTGGGCCTGAGCTTCCTGCTCCTGTTTTAAGCTGCTGTTCCACGGTTTATGTTAGTTTCTATAGCTACTGTTTTATCCATGCTTATCCCCTTCCCCTTATTATGCTTATTCCCTCAATACACTTACCTGTTGTTTTTAATTTTACTTATAGTCAGTCTTTATTTCACACACTACACATAGGAAAGAGGGCGGGAGATCTATCTGTGTACCAGTCCACCGGTGACAGATACGGCAGAGGGCGGGTCTGCTCTTCTGAGTAAAAGGGGCTTGTCTTATCTCTTGATACCTACATCACTATACCTATAGAGTTACCTTGGCTCCCTTTTGAGGTAACAATTTATCCGTGGTTCCAATTAGCAAAGTGATTCAGACAAGCTAAAGTGGGAGAGCCAAGCTTTCAATTCAACTGAGTAGAGTTACACTGGCATAAAAAAGCAGAGAACCCTGAGATAGGGGAAGAGGCTGATACAGGTAAGTTGGAAACAGCACTTTTTTAGTGTCGAACAGGGAATACAGCATCAACCATTCCTGCTTCTGGGTAATGTTCTAGCTGTTTCCTTCTCTTTTTAGAATGTGATACTACATGTGCCAGGGCTGCAATGCAGGAGATGAGGTTTAATGTGCCTTCCCAGTTGATAATAAATCACATGGGCTAATTTTGGTTTGCCTCCTGATTTTTGAACTCATGGTTTTGGCAATGCTGCTATTTGCCAGTCAGGGAACGCCATGATGTTTGTGTGAATGCATGTGAGAGAAAAAAGAGTTATTTTACTTCATCTCTGCACTGGGACTATTCCTGGTCAGCTTCTAAATGGGCTGATACAGTCACAGTACTCCCTGCCTATCAAATTCAGTCTATATCTCCTCTCCAATTCTGCTATCTAGTACTGAAAATACTTCCCTGACCCCTTCAAAATGGAACAGCATTATAAATGTACTTATACAAGCTGCATAGGGACTAAAATGTTGTTACTAATGAAATTCCAGCATCAGGCAGTGACAGACTCTGCAATTCTTAGAGACCAATAAGCTCTGACTGGAAAATAGATAACAGCAGGGAATTTAAAGAAGTCATTAATACCCATGGCAGTATCAGAATATGAAGCATGGTACGTAGCCTGTAACATCCTGCTACAGAAAATGGCTCCCAACACAACATGCCTAGACTGATTGATGCCTCGTTATCCTTCCAATTTATCTGTGCAGGAAAATCCAGCATAGATGCTATATCTTCTTCAGTTTGGCTCCTTCAATTTATCAGATCTTCCAGTTCAGTTGACTGGAGCTCAAGGAAATCAAATAACTTTCCCAAAGTTGTTCAGCTCAGATGAGAAACCAAGAGGTTCCTACTTTTATCCCAAAGGCTGGGCTCTCATCATTATACCCAATGGCTCTGTTCACTTCTGAACAGTTACCACAGCAACCACAGATTTTCCTATATACTAATTAAAGCTTCATATACAACCTGAACTCATTAAAAAAACAATTATGTAATGATAAAACAAATTGGCTGTGACTGAGTATTTACTTGATGCTGACACCTGCTGTTGCACATGTTCCCATTATTCCTCCCTCTCTTGCTTCTTTCAGCAGCAGGGGCAACAGCTGTGGGCACATGGAGCATCTATAACAAATGCAAAACTCGGATGCTAAATCCTGCAGTATTTTTCCTTTACAGTGATAAGTTCCATTACTGTCTTTGCAACATGCTCTGTGGTGGTCTATACCTGAGGCGTCTTTCTATTTCTGAATTCCAAAATCCTAGATTTACTTTTGATTTAATTTTTTTAATCCTTGCTACATGCATGAGAATTAAGTCATTTGTAAATTCCTCATGAGATTCCATGTGCGAGAACTTTTCATGGTAAAACAAAGACTTCCAAGATATGTCTTGATAATAAATTTACACATTGCCCTTAAGAAGAAAATCTTTCTGGGGACATACCATGTGCTCCACTTTCAATTTCTAAGCCAGAGAGATTCAAGAGCTCCTGTGCTGTACAAAATATTAAGCGCATTTGTCAGTTCATTGCTGCAGAGTAAGTTTTAATGAAAGTGGCTCCTTCCATAACAGAACTTGGAAAATATCTCCTTATTAGTAGGCTCTTGTAAATGGAAACTATAGACTCAAATTTGGCTTAGAGCAGCTCTTACAAAATCTCAGACCAATAAAAATATATTTTTTTAAATTTCCAGTGGAAATGACGGCTTCTAAATGAATAAACACAGCCCTGTAATGCCTACAACTTCCCTGAAAAATACAAAGAGAACCTGAAAATAACACTGACCATATTAACACAAAACTGAAAGTGGTTTCCATGGCAAAGCTGAAAGAAATTTTAAAAGTAAACATAATAGTTAATAGTAATTTGGATTTTTAAAAAATCTCTTAACAAATGAGGGTTTATCTACACATAAACTGGTAATGAAATAATTCAATTGATTTTAATTATCATCTTTAATTATTTCAATACACAGCTGGTTATGAACACTCATTTCAGATTATAACTGTCCTATTTTGATTTAACTTAAGTTGGTGAAAAACTGACTTTAGTTAAAGAAGGCCACAATTCTATATAAGACTGTTCACACACAGATTGCTGTTGAAATAACTAAAGACGAGAATTAAAACCACTTCTGTTTCTTTGGCCCCAGGTCGTGCATAGACAAGCCATAATATATTTAAGAGAGTTTGTTTAAAATATATAATTTCTAACTGGATATTATGCGTTTAAAGAAAACTGTGGTAGGGAATCTGCTCGCTCAGGACAACATCATTGAAGTTACTTGTTAGTATATTTGATTGGAGCTTTCCAAAAGGAAATTTAAGACTGAGTTTTTAGCAAAACTGAGAGTACGCCTACACTGCAATGTAAGCCCAGGTTTAGTAGAACTCAAGTTAGCAGACCCTGGGTTTGTTATCCTAAGGCTTGACCGTCTACACTCATTTGTAACCCCAGGTTAGGAATTGTTGAACCCTGGGTCCCAACCTGGGGCTCAAACATCTACACTGCATTATGTGGGGCCGAGTCCAACCACCCATATCCGGACCTCCTAGCGCCTTCCCAAAATATGTCCGCTCTAGCCTTTTGTTCATAATGCAGAGTGGGAAAACTTGGCTGTCCACCAAACTTGACTGTCCAGAGCACAAAGCAAGTCAACCCATCAGACTGTGGAATACTTTTGATGAACTCCCAGAGCACGAGTCCAGGGGGACTGAATCTAGACTGCAATCATAAGGGCTTGAACACTGGGTCCCATTTTGACTTAGGCTCCTCTCCTGTGTGGTCCTGGGACCCTGAACCTGAGCCAGGCTGGGTTAGTACAATTTATGTATAGACGGAAGGGAGGTTAAGCTTGAGCCTGAGTTCAGACCCTGGTGGCATTCAGCATATATTCCTGGATTTAGCTCAATATTGAGTTTTCTTTTGGCTATTTAGATAGGGCCTGATCCTGCCAGGTGGAGTTGAGGATATTCAGCATCTTCCAGGAGGAAGCTAAGCACTCACAAAGGCCCTGACCCTTTAAAAGTATCAATTTTCACAGAGCTTTTCAATTTTTTTTTAAATTATAGCCAAAATGGGCATGTATTTAAAGGGACATTCAACTACTCTAGTCCCAAATTAAAATAATAAAAAAAGATGTTTACTGAATTTAATCTTTAAAAATATTTATGTTTTCATGAATTTAAATAAAAAGTAATTAAATGTTTCTCTTTAAACAGTCCCCTGTAGTACTGGGAACACAGGTACTGTATAAATGTATTCTTCTTCTTTGGTATGCATTACAAGTTGATATCTAGATTGTTCAGCCATATAACTGTTGAAGGATATCAAGTTGTCACAGTTCACTCTTCTAATTATGCACTCCTCCACTGCATGTTTGTCCATTTTCATCACTGCCCCGCAATCCCACTGTGAAGATTGGTCTAGGCCAAATTTTTGCATTGTGGCAGCCACTGCGGCCATTCCAGTCAATAGCCTGTTAAGCCGAGTCCAGGATCTGCATCCCAGGTTACAAACAGATAGATGAAAGTTAGGGCTTCTGAAATTTGTCAGCACGCCTGTCTTTCTATCCCAGAGTTGCTGCCACTCTGCGAGAACACAGCTGTCAGCCCTGATATGCTTTGTTCATCCGAGACTGGCGATGGGCCATCAGCACCAGACGTGAGTGCATGAACAACCTCTGCAAAAGGATGTGGAGTCAGACATGGCAAGTCAGCAGGAGCTGCAGGTGTAGGTGTTTTCTTCTGGAAGAGGGCAGATCTTCTTACGGGGAGTGTACATTGCTTATTTACACCTACTGGAACCAATCAGCGTCATACGAAGCAGGTTTTCATCTGTCATAGCACTTCATTCAGTTTCAAGGGTAGTGGCATCTCATTGAAGTTTCAAGGGAGCTATATAATTCAACACATATAAATTAGACGTTACTATGGCTAAGACGATCACTGATGATATGGGTTACTGTGTTCAGCTCTGAATCAATGAGATGTGTATGCTGACTTCCACCCCAACGTGCAGCACAATATTCTGCTGAAGCAACACCAGTACCAGGACTGAGGTTCGTAGAGCATTTGCCTCTGCTCCCCTGGAGGTTCCTGCTAGCTTCTGGATCAGAGCAGTGCAGGAAGTGATCTTTTTCATTAAGTGGTCTAGATGGGACCGGTATGTTAGACTACAGTCCAGTTTGACTCTGAAATAAGTGACAACTGGCTGGAAAGGGAGTAGAGGAGCCTCAACACAGATTAAGGGGTTGATTGGCCAAGTGATTGTTCAGATGCAAAGTTGTGGCCACTATCTTTAGATTCACTTAATGTAAGCTTCCACTGATGAAGGTAAGTGGCCAGGGCATTCATGTCCTGATTGAGTGACTCTTCAATATTGCATAGATCATTACCTACATCAGCAAGAAAGATGTCATCTGCATATACGTACTTGTCAGCCTTAGCTGTTGGTAGATCGTAAGTATATACTTTGAAAAGGAGAGGAATTAGAACAGATATTTGTGGGATTCTGTTACAGAGACACCTACACCAGCTGACTTTGTTTCCAGCTTGCAAAATAAAGCTCTGATTTTTTACCATTTCCATGATAAACCACACCCTGGGCATATAGGGAATAATCTGCAACAACTTGGTGGTCAGCCCCACATGCCAAACAATACATACAGTTGACAGATCCACCAGAACGGCACAAACTTTCTTGCCCTTCTCAAAGGCATCTCTGATGTCTTATGTTAGGTGAATGACTTGATCTTGGATACCCCATCCTCCTCCGAAGCCAGCATGAGCAAAGGGCAGTTATGGGTCGATAACCTCACAGGACCGCCCACAGGATTCAGGGGGCCTGGGACAAAGCGGGGGAGCTGCGGCGCTTGTACTCACCCGGCGGCGGTCAGGGTCTTCGGTGGCATTTCGGCGGCAGGGGGCCCTTCAGTCGCTCCGCGTCTTCGGCAGCACTGAAGGGCCCCCCGCCGCCAAAATGCCGCCGAAGACCCGGACCGCCGCCGGGCCAGAGCTCGCGAGGCCCCTGCGGGGCCCAGGGCAAATTGCCCCACTTGTCGCCCCTCTGGGCGGCCCTGTAACCTCATTGATGTGCATCAGAATCAGTCTCTCCATAAGCATATATATGACCCAGAGGAGAGAGATGAGTCAGTAGATCTTGAGATCTTCCAGTGATATTCCTGGATTTGGAATGGCTATGACCTTTATTCTGTGCCAGACTTTTGGGGTGTAGGTGTCCTGGAAACATCAGTTAAGGAATCAAAGAAGTCACCTTTTGGTTTTTGAGCCCAGGTGAAGTAGTAACTCCATATGGATAAAATCCAGAACTAGAGCCTTTCCTATTTTCAGAAGCTTTATGGCCTGGCCCAGTTCTGTGTCTGAAAAAGGAGTCATCAAGCTTTAATCTAAACTACCAACCTGCCACCTCTCTGTAATCTCAATTTTGACCATATGGCTGAAAGTTCTGTGTATGGCCATTATCCACTAAATGGAATATGACAGCACTTGCTGTGACTGGAAACTCTTTTTGGCCAAACCTGGAGTCTCCAGAAAATCTTTTGATGGTTTGCCACAATTTCCAGCTAGAATGAGTAAAGTCCATCATTTTGACTGTCTCTCTCTCCATTGATAGCACCTGACTCAACAGTTGACTGAGGTCCTTGCTCTTACTAGAGACCTCCTGTTTGTTACCAGCAGATTTGATCTCCTGGTAGAGCTTAATTGCATCTGACGACCACCCAGGAATATACTGTCAGTGGCAGCCTCTGGAAAGCAATTTCTTAGCAGCAACCTGAACTGATTTGCAGAAAGGTTGGTAAGAGTCATTTATATTATCTGGACATGTCAAGTCCAAGCAAGTTCACTGACAGATATGTTTGAAAGACCTCCCACTGAATTTTATGAAGTTTCCACCCAGCCTTCTATAAGCTGTTTGTTGATGATACCTGGAGGCCTGTAGTGATCAAAGATAGCTGATGCTGAGACTTTGGGAAAGTGTCAAGCACCTTTCGCTCTATGACCACTGGCAGCAGTTGCCCAGAAGTGATGTTGGGTGAAAAGCCTGTTGCCCATCTATTACTGTGAAAGCTTGGCATTTGTTTTGGTCATGTTATAGCAACTGATGCCCCACTCCATTAGGCTCTCTCCATTTGCATTGTTGTCAGGGTATCCTCCACTGACATAGCAGGAACTGAAGTTGCCACAGTAGATGCAAAGACCAGCAGACTGAGGGTTGACCAGTTAACTAGTGGTGCCTCGTAGACAATCATCATAAGCTCTTTCACCTGTAATGTCTGCCATTCTATGACATCATCTGGACTAGCTGCTGATACAGTGACAATGGACAGCCCTTCTCTAACATAAGATACCATCCCATACTGCTAGTGATGGTGATGAGCCACAACTGCGTAGTCTGGAACTGAAAGGTGAATGTCAGGGGTGGAGTGCATCTCCTTAAGCAAGATTACATGTGCTTCAAGGTTTGTAACTTGGTGGAGGAGGATATCCCTTTCTGTTGCTGATATCTCATTGATACTAAAACGCAGCATCTAGAGTACTGGCCCAGTGGTAGGATTTGTGGCGCTGGCTCTGAAAAGGGCCCCACTGGAGGATGGCTCTTTTGGGCTGATTGTTGCTTCGAACGCAAACCTGGGTTCTGCATATTGTGTACTTTCATTTCAGTTTATACTGCTCACAGGCCATTAAGGATCTTGACTAAGGGGACTGAATTCTACAAGGAAAGGTTTCCTTATAGAGAAGGCTTTGACAGAGCCACCTTCCACTTTTATAATGAGGGGATCAAGCCCAAGAGCCTGTGCTGATTACAGCAGCAGTAGCATAGCACTGGGAAGCAGATCATTTCTCAGACAAGCAGGGTCCAAGCTACTGAGGGCTTTATAGTTCAAAATCAACGCCTAATGTTCCACCCAGAAATACGCAGACAGTATCCTGGAAATGTTGATTCAGCAGGAAATTCAGCAAAAAGTAGCTTGAATATAAGTCAACCACTAAAAAGTGTTTGTCTTCTAAGTAAAAAGAGGCCAGTCAATACTTTTCAACAGATTCTGTCTGGCACTTGCCAAGGACGTTAAGCTATTGTGTTAGAATTATCCTGAATTACTGGTATACCTTTTCTGGCAGTATAGTGGCTTGGTTTCCTGTTCTAAGCTTAAATTGTGATAGATTCTCCATTCAGATCCAAAGTTACTTTACATTCTTTATTTTCTCTTGTATTGACATTGAACATTATTCCAATAAAAAACATTACATCTAGTGCTGCATTCGTAGCATTAGGACATTGCATGCACACTACAGTATTTCCTTTGCACCCTTGTAGCAAAATGGATCATTTACAGTTTCTGAAGACTTTGCACATGCAGAATGTTTGCTTCTAGATTGTTTAGTACTACATCTTCCACAGAGTTCAGCTTTTCCATTAATTTACAGCACACTGTTTTTGGAATTTTATGAAATAGCTTCTTCCTAGAAACATTTTTTGAGACACTCACTTACTTCTTTTATTAGGTTTTATTATGTTTTTATTTGTTACATAAGCAGGGTCAGTCTGAGTTCTCCCCTGACATCTACTGATGAGCTGGGGGAAAAGACTTCAGGAGCAGACCGTGTTTGCATAGACATGCCTACTCTGCCTACGGGAGCTGCTTTGTTAAAATGATCCATTTTAGCTGGTTTTGGGTTACAAATAACTCTAGTATCCAAATTCAGGGGTAATGAAATGTTGTTATCCTTATTGTACAAGTAACAGGCACTGTACTTAGCATACTCTGATTGGGGGGGCGGGGTCATCCTAAACTGAACCTCACTTGCTAAGCAAAGGCCAGGAATACCAAATCCCAGTGAAGATGAGAGTGGCTGTGGGCAGGTGTTTCTGCCTGATGGGATGGACCATGCCTAAACAATCCCAGATACCCTTTACTCATCCCTCTCCAGTGTTTAAAGACAGAGCGGATTAGACTCAGTGGAGAGTCCTTGCTTCTGGTTGGTGATTCCTAGAACTGATATCATTGCTGAGGCCAGTGTAGGGGCTAATCCTTAGATCTTGCGTGGGGGCAGTGTTGCAGTGAAAGACAACCCAAAAACTGCACTGGGAGTGAGGTTCCCCACTACTTGCTGAAACCAAGGACAGCTGGGTTAAGTGGTGAAACCTCAGAATGTGACATCACAGAGAGTGGCAGCAGAGAGACAACAGCCGCTTTGAGCCAGTTGCAGAGGCAGTAATAGCAGAGGCATTGCTCTGCGCCCCCTGCCAGGGGTTGGAGGTGAACCCCTGTGAACGTACCTCTGAACTCTGGGTCTTTGCTAACCAACAACAGCCAACTGTGAGTGGGATGCCGCGGAGGGAGAGGGGAGTGATATGTTAAGGAACATTGGCTTCTCAGACTTTCAAGCTGCAAGATGAGAAACTGAGGCAAAGGACACCTATCAAAACACTATGGTCACAAGCTTTTGAACTCTGGTTGTGGTGTTTTCCCAAATTAACATTGTGTCCCTTCCCCCGCTCCCACCTTTAATAGAAGTTTGATTTTGTTACAGACTCCATGCTTGCGAGAGGGAAATATTGCCTCTGAGAAGCGCCAGAGGTGGTGTTTAGTTTTCCCAGATTACTGGCTGGGGCCTTCAGCCAATTCTATTTTGTGTTGTTAAGAGAAACCCTAGACATTGAACCTGGCTCTTGCTGCTGCTGACTCCACCTGGCAGAAGGGTTACAGTTATAAAAACGCATTCACATTTTACAAATTTTCAGTGGGGGGGGGAATATTTTGTGTGATATTTTTCTGGGTTTTATTTTTTTTTTTGTCCAAAATTTAAAATTTCAATTAATTTTTTGTTGCAATTCCAAAGTTCAACAAAAATGGAAAAAATATGTTTGTTTCTTTTGAAAATTTGTGATGATGAAACTTTTTGCAGCTACCTACTGTTTTAATTAATGTTAATTCCTCCAAACTGAGGTTATGAATACCAAATTATCATCTTCTTTATCAGAGAATCAACTAATTTTCCAAACTCATACATATTTCCGTTACTTTTAACTCTAATATATATCAGAATATTTCCTCACCTTGTTGCTGTGGGACACAAATAAAGAACAGATATCTTCATATATTATTTCTTGGGGGTAAAAAGCACATCCAGATTATTTCTTCCAATCTGTTTCTCGAAGTTGAATGGTATGAACCTGAAATGCTGTTTTTCCCACCAAATGTAGGAAAGTGAAATTTTAAACTTATGTGGCTTTTCCTCTGACTCTGCAGCTGTTTTATAAATTCAGAAATAGCAGAAGCTGTTTAAACATTCTCTGTATTTCAGCAAAATTTCCTGCAAGATTAAGTTTTAAAAGGGTTTTCAGTTTTTCCTTTTTAATTCCATGTTATATCCAGGAAGCAAGCATTTTGGGTCCTTCTTCACCATGAATTCTGTAACAAGTCAAGTAACACTATCACTAGAGAGATGGAGCCATTCTCCTAACTAGAGCTGTTCAAAAGCTACGTGGCCCATACAGTTGAAAGCTCCCACTGCAAAAGACTGGCCTCAGCTTCAGTCCTCCTTCACTGCCTACTCAATCAGCTGGATTTTGCAGCATGCCCATAAAACCAGATTTTCATCAACATTTTTGTGAAAATTTTATTTCATTTTATCAATTCAAAAACCTACTACCTTCAACCATCCCATCACCCCTACACACACTTTCACATTCACCCACTATTAACCTCTGTGCTTTTTCTTTATTTTAGCAGATACTTCTTTCAGGGAGGTAGCTAACAAGATGTATTGATTCGCAAGGTGAATACTGACTGAAGGTGAACTTCAGAAGTCCGTATTTACCTGAAGGGACAATATGATATTCACTGAAATAAGATGTATGTATATGTGTGTATATGTATGCAGTGTATGTGTGTGTGTGTGTGTATATATATATAAAAAAAAATGTGTAGCCATTTATAAAAGTACAGTATATATATATTCCCCACACATTTTGAGCATGTTCATCAGAAATACTTCATCAATATTGTCGCTGCCCATAACCACCCTATACAGGTTAACCCAAAAGGTACAGAAGTAACAGTGTAAAAAGGAGGATATGGACTTGCACCTTGTGTATCCATATACTGTACAAATGTGCAAAGGAGATGCAAAATGCATTTATTCTGACAGGTAGCATTTTGTACCCACATGTGTAAATGCCTATACAAGGTAAGGTGCAAGTGAATGGATAATTAGGCCCTATGTTTTTCCACAGAGAAACATATGTATTCTGCAGTCTAAGTAATTTATTTCAGATAAGTCAAACAACAAAGCTGTCTGAACTCTTCCTCTCACAAGAAATACTTTATGACCAGCATCCTGCACTACCCACTAGCAACCTCCAACATCCTCCAAAAGTAGGATTTGTAACCCACCTGCCAGTCAGGACTAAAAGTGAAACCAAGCCCCAAACACAGGGTACGTGATCTACACTGCAGCTGGGAAGTGTATTTATAATATATGTATAGACATATACATGCTAGCTTTGGTTAAGCTAGCACCTAAAGATAGCAGTGGTGTGGCTCCAGTGGCGTGGGCTAACTGCCCAAGAACATACTTAGGTTCTGGGATGGGATCATTCTTGGAGTGGCTGGCATAAGCTGCTGCCCATACTGCCATGACAACACTGCTATTTTGAGCGTGCTCGTTCGAGCAGAACTAGCACATGTACATCTACCTGAGCTGGGAATTATACCTCCCAGCAGGAGTGCTGACAAAATCCAGACTTCAGCTATGGTGGCATCATTGTTGGTTCCTAATAGGATGAATTTGGTCAAGACATTCATACCAAGTTTATTAAAGCCATGTGACATACCTGTGCTTAGTTTGCAGGTCATGAAAGTCTGGGACAGCTCTTTGGGAAAGCAGTATTTCAAATATCAGGTAGACAAGACTTCCTTATCCAAGTGCTCCCAGAAGCAGGAGAGCACCACTATCGGGGGTGTTTTCATCAAGTGAAGCGGTGGAGGGAGGGAGCTAGCACATTTTCCATCAACATGGAACCTCAGAAGCTGATCAGGTGGAAAGATGATGCTCCAGGAGATAGCCAAGGAGAGCACTAAAGGCAAAAAATGATTAATAAGGGAACAAACATGTGACCTACATTATGTGGCATTAAAATTAAATAAATATAACGAATCTGCTTGGTTTTTTTTTAAAACAACAAATAATGAAGGAACAGGTGAAATCTGAATGAAAAATGAGACTCTAGTGACTCATTCTACCATTCTGCTGAATTGAAACACAAAATGGCAGCTGTCTCAGCCATAGGCAGGAAAACTCTTCCTCTAAAGGAGAAGTAATCAGTACACAGAATATCATCTCCTTTGAGCTAAATAATTGCACCATAGGGCAAAAAGATGAACTGGATGTGCATGCTGAAATGTCTGGATCATAGTTCTAAGCCCTAGAGCTGGAGCCACGGAGGAACTGTGGAATGGGATTTCAGTGGGTCTGACCATGCATGAGAACTGGAACAGAATATTTCTATTTTGAAGCTCTGTTCCTGGCCTTGGCTGTCAGGGCCGGCTCCAGGCACCAGCTTACCAAGCAGGTGCTTGGGGCGGCCACTTCGGAGAGGGGCGGCACGTCCAGCTGTTCGGCGGCAATTCAGCGGACGGTCCCTCACTCCTGCTCGGAGCGAAGGACCTCCCGCCGAATTGCCGCCGCAGATCGCGATCGCGGCTTCTTTTTTTTTTTGGCTGCTTGGGGCGGCCAAAACCCTGGAGCCGGCCCTATTGGCTGTTCCTGCATATGAGTAACAAACCCAGAATTTTTCCCTTAAACTACACTATACAACAGCATTCAGAGGCTGTCCTAGCATGACTGTCATTCAAAATAAAGTTAAGTACTTTAAAAATGTGTTCCAAGCCACTTTTCCCTTTCAGTTTATTAAATGTTTCCTTTGTACTGAGGATCGCAACACGTTCAATTCCCAATGAATTACCATAGTTAGAAATCTGTTTTAATACTGTGCTATTACTGGAGCTAAAAAAAAATTGAGTTAACATTCCACTAGTCACTAAAAATAAACCAGATACAAGCTGTTTACCTTGTGCTTTGGTGTGTATACACACAGTACACACATTTAGTCTTACTTTTCATATTTTGCTGAACTTTTACTATTAACTTGAGCATTTACGGTACTTCACAGAAAAGATGTAAATAATTTTTTTTTCAAAGAAATTCTCTTCTACATGACTCACATATCTGCAACCAGAGCTGGAAAATTCAGTCTTAAAGGAACATCTAATATATGTAATTCTTTAAAATTCCTTGCCTCTTATAGCATTAACATCTTAATTACTAATGCAGAGTGGAACCTAAAGCTCCAGTTCTGCAATTTGAGATGCACAGATGGACCCTATTGTTATTTTTTTAATATCTCCATTGCAGCAGCACTTAAAGGCCTCAATCAGGAACTGCTAGTCACCGTGTAAACATGAAATTAAAGACACTACCTTAGAGCTTACAATCTATATTGCAACTCACTTCACACTGCAGAATTGGAGCCTAAATTACTTTTGACCATTTGTACTCAGGTTAGATATTGAAACTCTACTTGTCAGTTTCACTTGCACTGCTATTGGAGAGGTTTCCAAAACTGAAAGGAAAACTTTTAATTACGGTAATCACCCAGTCTTTGGAAAGGGTTTGAGCACACTTTAAAAAAAAACATTTTAGGAAGACGGATGATGTACAATGTAGGCTAAAATTTTTGGACTTATGTACCTAGAGTTTGGTTCCCAGATTTGAAAGCTTTCGCCATAAAGCATTATTACTTCATTACATGGCATCTCAATTTTATTTTCAAGCAGAAACCTACAACTGTTTGGCCATTTATATGCATTGCAATGTCTGGATCTGAAGCAACTGCAGTTGTAATAGAACTAACACTGTCATAATGTCTTTGTCCCTCAATGGTTGTCAGCTAGGAGGTATGACGGGAGATTGCAAAATCCTCCATGATACAAGGAAAGACAGCACAATGCTGGTAAATCTGTGCAAAACTACAAGGGCTTATTTTTCACATCCAACATTAAAATAAATAAATATTTGTTAAAAAATTTGAGTATTAGCGACATTTCCCCCTAGATCAAATCTGTAATTTCTGCTAAGGAACATGGCTTTTCACAGCAAATGTGATGAAATTTCAATTTCTGGACAAAATAATCCTGAATTTCTACCAAGGGAAATTCACCATTTTCAAGGAGGAAAATGGCAGTTTTTACCCTTGTAAAAATAGCTTTTATTTCCATTAAACAACATGAAGAGAGAGTAACAATAAGTGACAGTGGTATTTTGCTGTTATTATTGTCCAGTTGTAAAAATGTGTACATACTCCACTGGTCAGGGTATGTAATATGTCCCCAATCCACAGAGGATGGGAGTCTGTTACAGTTTATGTGCACAGCCTGTCTCTTTAGCTCCAGTGTAGGGACTCATGCTTCTATTTCTGGGAGGTGCTCAATTCAACCCCTGGTGTGTTGGCCAAAATGGCAGTTAGAGTTAACCATGTCCTTCTTGATGACTTGATTTGGACAGGAGTGGGTTATGGTTTTGCCTTTTTAGTTTTAGAATACATGGCTACTAATTAAGGTTTTATTTTACTTGGTGCCATAATCTGTAAACTAGAAAGAGACTAGATTATGTAGGTATATGAATTTCTGAGACCTTTAGAAATTCTATGCCAAATTTGGATGTAGCATTTGGCACATCTTTCAACCTACTTAACCTAGTGGTTCCTAACTGTGCTCTTTGATGGTACACAGAGAGCTGTTGGTCATGTACTTCTGACTCTTGTTTCCAGCTCCTAAACTGCATTAGGCAACTAGCTTCTTTTAATATTACTTTTCTCTGTAAGCAATTGTTATAATTGCCACATGATGGCATCAATTACAAATGGAGGGAGAGCTAGTCCACGGGATTGGGAATGGGCAGGAAGTGTCCATGCGACAATCTCACCTCAGAACTGCAGTCCACACTGTGAAAATGGTTGACAACTCCCAACTTAACCAAATCAAAGGCAACTTTTCGGTTTAGTTTCTACATCTTGTACCATTTTAATTGGTTGGACATTGACAATCTCTCCTTTGGTTAATAATTAATTCATTTTCATTAGTTCTACACAAAGCCCACAGATTTCTAGGATCATAGGCAATGACTCCGTGGAAGGTGGAAAATGGTAGGTGCTGAATACCCCCAGAAGCCCCCCTATCAGCCCCCCTTTTCTCCCCTAGTGCCTTCCCCTGCTGGTGGGCCCCGCCGATCAGTGCTCCCCCCCACACCCGTGCTTCCCACCTGCCACGATCAGCTGTTTTGCAGTGTGCAGGAGGCTCTGGGAGGGAGGAGGGAGGACACGGCGTGCTCGGGGGAGGGGCGGAATGGGGCGGGGAAGAGGCGGGGGCAGGGCAGGTGCAGGAAGAGGTGGGGTAGGGATTTTGGGGGTAAGGGTGGAGTACGGGCAGGGCCTGGGGCAGAGCCAGGGGTCGAGCACCCCCGGGACATTGGAAAGTCGGCACCTGTGTCTATGATGCCATAGCATTTGGAAATGTATAAGGGATTCTGAGTTATCTATGGGAAAATGTGTGATACTGAATACACAGAACAGTTTGGACCCAGTTCACTTGTCATACACACCAATGGAGAGTGAGTGAAAAACAAATCCAATTCAGAATGGGTTCATTTAACACTCACTTTGCATTGGAGTAGATGACTGTACAGGGTAATAGTGAATGGTGCTCTTTACTCCTAACACTAGTGCCAAGCAAATAATTCACATTATGTTGTTTTATGAATGCTGCCTCATTTACTTTGCAAAATTTCTGCTAACAGATCATGCTTGTCTTTAAATGTACTATGCAGTGTTGTTGTAGCTGTGTTGGTCCCAGGATATTAGAGAGACGGGGGGGGGGGTGAGATAATGTCTTTTATTAGACCAACTTCTGTTGGTGAGAAAGACTAGCTTTCGAGCTTACACGGAGCTCTTCTTCACATCTGGGAAACTAACTCAGGCTACGGCTACATTCGAGAGTTTACAGCGGCGGAGCTGCAGTGATGCAGCTGTGCCGCTGCCTGTACGCTCTCTAATATAACTGCTCTAAGCTGACGGGAGAGCTGTCCCTGTCAGTAATTGGCTTAATTACTCCAGCCCTGCGAGCAGCGCTAGCTATGTTGGCAGGAGAAACTCTTCCGCCAACATAGCACTGTCCACGCTGGCGCTGAGAACGGTGTAATTTACATTGCTCAGGGGAGTGGCTTTTTCACACCCCGTAGCGATATAACCCCTCCTCCCCCCAGCTGCTTTCCCCCACCCCCCCTACCTTTCCTCCCCTATGACTGGAAGGGTGTTAATGGGCCACTTCATCTTGAATGGTCCCTTGAAATATGTGTTAACTACTTATGCCTACCAATCTGTTCCACCTTGGGTTTAGCAATGACACAAAAAAAGGCCATGTCTACGCCACAGACCTCACAGCGGCACAGCTGTACTGCTGCAGCTGTGCCAGTGTAAGGTCTCTTGTGTAGCCGTTCAATGCTGGCGGGAGAGCTCTCTCCCGCTGGCATCATTAAGCCACCCTCCACGAGTGGCAGTAGCTATGTGGGCAGGAGAGCGTCTCTCACCGACATAGCGCTGTCCACACCGGCGCTTTTGATGGTGAAACTTTTTTCATACCCCTGACCGACAAAAGTTTTACAGACAAAAGTGCTAGCGTAGAGAAAGCCTGACCGTGGTATAACTTATGTCGCTCGGGGGTGAGCCACATACAGCCCCCAAGCAAGGTAAGTTACACTGCTCTATGCCAATGGGAGAGGCTCTCTCACCGACGTAATTAAACCACCCCCAACAAGCAACGGTAGCTATGTTGGTGGGAGAATGTCTCTCGCCGACATAGTGCTGTCCACACCGGTGCTTCTCTCAGCGTAACTTACGTTGCTCAGAGGGATTTTTTTTTTCACACCCCTGCGCGACATAAGTTATACCGACAAAAATGCTAGTTTAGACATAAACTTAGTATAGACACTTACAGAATGAGGTCCATGTAAGCTGCCTTACATCGACCTAATGGTAGAGTAGACCAGGGCTGAATTAGTTTCCCAGACCCAAAGAAGAGCTCTGGGTAAGCTGGAAAGCTTGTCTCTCTCACCAACAGAAGTTGGCCCAAGAAAATATATTACCTCACCCAGCTTGTATCTCTTTAATGTACTGTTATTCAAAGTAATTCAACATAGTTTGAACAAATTGCATGTGGATTGCTACTTGAAATGTGGACTGTTATTTACCTGTGAATGTCAGTGAGCACATAAATCTTAAGGCATTATTTCTGTTCCCTGATGGATTAATAACTTTTACAATGGGGTTTTCTGTGTGAATGTTTACAGAACATGAATTTAAAAGTTGTTCTCATGATTATTCAAGTGCATGAGATTACAAATTAGCTTCTGCAAGCATATGTGCTAGTAAAACTTTGAACCAACTTCTGCCTCTATATGGAGATGGAACAATGCAGCTAAGTCACAGTTCTAGAAGTAGGAAAGGGATCTATTCTTACTTGTGCCACTGACTTGACTGTGTGAACTTGGCCAAATGACCCTTTTTATTCATTAGTTTCCCCATCTCTCATGTTTTTCTGCTTCACAGTGTGGTTGTGAGCCTTAATTAGGCTACCATCTTGCACTTTTTGCAACTGAATAGCCTTATTGAAATCAATAACACTATTACAGACAAAAAACGACAAGGAGTCCGGTGGCACCTTAAAGACTAACAGATTTATTTGAGCTTAAGCTTTCGTGGGTAAAAAAAACCACTTCTTCAGATGCATGGAGTGAAAAGCAATTGCTACAAAAGCAATTTCCCCTCTCAGTATTGACATCTCCTCATCAGTTATTGGGAGTGGACCAATCCACCCTGACTGAATTAGCCTCGTTAACACTGGTTCTCCACTTGTAAGGTAACTCCCCTTTCTTCATGTGTCAGTATATTTATGCTTGTATCTGTAATTTTCACTCCATGCATCTGAAGAAGTGGGTTTTTTACCCACGAAAGCTTATGCCCAAATAAATCTGTTAGTCTTTAAGGTGCCACCGGACTCCTTGTTTTTGTGGATAAAGACTAACACGGCTATCCTGATACATAGACAAAGTTACACATGGGCCTAAGTGTTTGCAGGATCAGGGCTGTAGTGATTGTAAAGTGATTTGAAGGTCAAAATAGTTTTTTAAAGTTTTGCTCCTAGTAAAAGTTACTTTGCATTGCTGGTACCACTTTTTTTCATACATGTGCAATTGTCTATTTTAATGTCCTCACCAACATCCAAAGCCCTTGGTCCAAAAGACAAATTCTCTGCAAACAACTTAATAAAAACATTTTTGAGTTTTAGAACAGCTACAACTACTAAGCTTTGCACCTGGCTTTACAAAGACAAACTATTTATTGTATGGTGGGCAAAAAGCGAGGAAAAATATGGGGGAGGTTGTCAGGAATTTGCAAACAAGTTTCAGCTCAGAGTAAATGTTTACAGACAGAAATAAATATGTGATTTGCCAGAGGAACTTTGTTCCATTTCCATGTATCATCACAAATCCAAGGGGGTCACTGTCACATCCTCCTGCAAAATGCACGTGCGTGAGAATCGCTAAAGGAAGTGACTGCCTCATTTGCAAAAACAAAAACAAAACAACCAGCCACTGACCCTTCCTTGTCCTTTGCGCTGATCGGTAACTAGAAACCTCCCAAGGGGAGAAAAGAAACCCTGGTGATGATCGCTGCCAAGGTGAAGGAAGAGGCGCCTGGGCAACTCCCAGTCTAACTGCTTCTTGCAGGCAACACCGCGTGGGCGGTCCGCAGAGCTGCGTTGCTAGAGGAACAAAGAGATCGACAACTGCCTCCCCTTGACGTCCCCAGCCCAGGAGGTTATAAAGAAGTGGCGGGTAGGGGAAGCGGTTTGGGGAGTGCTCGCTGTGGGAGCGCGCCGGGGCCCCTGCGTGCAGGTCACTAGAGCTTGCCAGGGGGTGGAGGGGAGGCACTAGCAGCAAAGCAAGCTTGCAGCACAGTTGGAAGACGCAGCAGGCTCTGCACTGAAGAAGCCGTTTGAAGAGCTCAGTCTGGAGCTGGAGAGAAGGCTGGCTCAGGATGAGTGAGCTGAAGCTCGCTGTGCTGGGCAGTAGAGGAGCTGGCAAGTCTGGTAAGCTTACAAGTTAACTTTGTGGGCTGGGGGGGGGATTTAACTAGTGGGATTTACATGTTACCCGGGTCCCTCCCAAGTTTTGTAAGGGTGGTTGCGTCTCGAGCAACTTGACTTTTTTAATAATCCATTGATCATGCGAATCAATGGCCAGCGGTTTTCTGCACCAAGACAAAGTAGGAAACAGCGGCACTGTTTAAAGATTTGTCCAGTCCAGCTGCACACTGGCTCTTCCATTGTGCTACTACTAGGAGCCCCGGATCTTCACCTCCCCCCCACCCGCCAAGACTTTTGCATTATTGATCACTCAACTGTTCGGTCTCCAATCTCAGTTTGCAACACTCCCCCTTGGCAATCATTTGGAGCGGTGTGTAGCCGGGGAGAGAACACGACTGAATTTTAAATGTTGAGGATTTTTGCTCCCCAAGTAAGATCAAAAGTTGTATAAAGTTAACCGTCACTGAACCAGGCATGTGCTCAGCTGGAGTTTGTTCTGTATTGCAGCCCTAACAGTGAGATTCCTAACCAGGCGTTTCATTGGAGAATATGCTTCTAATTCTGGTAAGTTCCCATTCGCAACTTTGCGTTTTGTTTTAGGCATTCTATAAATCATACCTCTAACGAGCACTAAAGCCATATAAATATGAAATGTCAATTTTAATTTCCTACCAAATACATACCTGAATTTTCTTTTTAAATTCTCAGTTCTGTTTAGAAGTGTTTCCTAACATCTAATCAAGGTGTTTCTTTTTGGGTTATATACGTTCATTGAAATGATTTTCCAAGGAGAATAGTGGATGATGAGCTATTTGATCCCGGAGAAGTAGGTTTATTATAGTTTCACAAAGTATCTTTAAAATGGAAACCGAATAATCTTTTAAAATAGTGATTTAATTTTAGTTTGTTACTTTGAGTTGCTGATGAAAATATAAAATATGAAGAATAGAAACATAAAACTCATGTAGAAAGCAGATGTATAAAAATGAACATGTAAAACTCAGCACACGGTGTGCCAGGTAAAGTACTAATCAGAAATAAAAAGGGCAAAGAGCTAAAGAAACTTGACTAGAGCAGACACAAAAAGGCTGGTAAACTCTGTACACCATAAAGTGGAGAGAAGACAATTAAAGAAGAGAGTGAAGAAATAGAAGAAGTAATGTTTTTATCTTCTCTACAAACAACCTTCTTGTTCCAAGAGGCATTTTTCAGGAAAAGGCAAAATTTGGCCTTAAGAGACTTGCATTTTCCATAGATAAGCTATGGAGCACCTGGAGAAAGAGAATGCAGTAAGAGGGAGATTTCCAGAGGCACAAAGGGCAGTTACCCACCCCACCCCACTCCCATTCCCTTTTCATTATTTGTATTGCAGTAGTGCTTAGGAACCCCAGTCATGGACCAATGCTCTATTGTGCTAGGTGCTGTACATACAGAACAAAAAGTCTACACCACAAAGGATTGACAATCCAAATCTAATCTTTGGAAAGGAGTTGGGTGCATAACTGCCCTTTGTGTCTCTGAGAATCTCCTAAATCAGCTGGACTCAACAGGACAGGGGAACTAGCCAGTACTGTGAGTTTCACCACAAAAAAAAAAAAACAAAAAACAAAAAAACACCTGCTGTTTTTCAAGGGAAATTTTTAACAAACCCATGTATTTGTAAAGAGAAGCTTGGGCTGTACAAACACTGTTTGAAAATATTTTTTGCCCTGCTACAACTAGGAGGTGAATAAAATAAAAAGCAATCCACAAAGCAGCCCAGAACATTTTGTAGTGGAATCAAAAAGAGATTGCATTTCAAAAGTTTTATGTTCTTTCTTAATTATGGACGCCACAATGTTTGAGTGTGCTGCAGATTTGATCCTTCTAATTTTCCCATCCCAAATATTCGCTTGAGGGTTCTGAAGGAGGTAAGGAGATAGATGAGCATAGGCCAGATATTCGTAAGAACTGCAGCTGTAGCTGAAGACTAATGTGATGCTGATTGGGAGTCGAGGAGAATCCTAGGAATGGTGAGATTTATCGGGGCCCTGTCTGCACCAGGAATTGTTTGAAATGTTCCCACCATTGCAAACAGCAGTTCAGCTCCCCCAAGGTTAGCAACACTGGCAGCCCTAGACTGTAACTGGCCTGCTAGTTGCCAGTACTGTTTGAAATACAGTGCTGATTAGATTTGCTCAGAGCAACACGGTGCTTAGAATGGTGTCAAGTATCAGGGGGTAGCCCTGTTAGTCTGTATCCACAAAAACAACAAGGAGTCTGCTGGCACCTTAAAGACTAAGGCTGTGGCTACACTCAAAACTTCAAAGTGCTGCCACGGGAGCGCTCCTGTGGCAGCACTTTGCAGTGCGAGTTTGGTCTTGCGCCAGCACTGGGAGAGAGCTCTCCCAGCGCTGCAGGTACTCCACCTCCACGAGGGGATTAATTTACAGTGCTGGGGCACTGTTTACACTGGCGCTTTACAGCCCTGTAACTTGCTGTGCTCAGGGGTGTGTTTTTTCACACCCCCGAGCAAGAAAGTTGCAGCGCTGTAAAGCGCCAGTGTAGTCAAGTCCTAACAGATTTATTTGGGCATAAGCTTCCGTGGGTAAAAAACCCACTTCTTTACATGCATGGAGTGAAAGTTACAGATGCAGGCATTATATAATGACACATGAAGAGAAGGGAGTTACCTCTCAAGTGGAGAACCAGTGTTGACAGGGCCAATTCAATCAGGGTGGATGTAGTCCACTCCCAATAATTGATGAGGAGGTGTCAATTCCAGGAGAGGCAAAGCTGCTTCTGTAATGAGCCAGCCACTCCCAGTCCCCATTCAAGCCCAGATTAATGGTGTTAAATTTGCAAATGAATTTTAGTTCTGCTGTTTCTCTTTGAAGTCTGTTTCTGAAGTTTTTTTGTTCAAGAATAGTGACTTTTAAAAAAAGACTCCTTGTTGTTTTTATGGTGCTTAGAAGAATAATGGCAACATCTTGTCCCACTATTACTAGCAACTGATGGAGATTTTCAAAATATTTCCCTAGTGTAGTCTATGCCCCAAATTTTAAAAGGCATTTGGGTTTTGCTGTGGTCAGCATTGCAAGACCTAACTGATTTAGGAGTCTAAGAGATTTAGGCACTTAGTAGTCTAAATCCCATCAATTGGATTGTGTCCTAAGTGCCTAAATCCCTTTTGAAAATGAGATTTAGGTCTTGCTTTTTAAAGGTATTTAGGAATTGTGCTCAGCATTGCAATGTCTGAGTCTCATTTTTAAAAGGGATTTAAGCATTTTGGCTCCTAAGTGCCTGAATCATTTTTGAAAATCAGGCTGAGGCCCCCAAATCAGTTAGGCATTGCGACGCTGAGTGCAGCAACATCTAAGTAATTTTAAAAATCTGGGCGTATGTCTCAGATTCTAAGAATACAGTTTAAAGACTCGATCCTGCAAACACTACTGAGGGAAATGCTTGCTACTGTGAGGTTTTCCATTTGAGCACTAGAATGTCTCATTGTAGTTAAGTGTTACTCCTGGTACCAGCTTTTTCAGGATCAGCACCCAAGTTCAGGCTTGTATAATACCAGCATAATTATAACTTGATAGGGTCAAACCAACACTGCTTATGTGAGGAAGACTCATACCCACCTAACCTATTGAAAAAAAAAACTAATAGTTTTACACCCTTATGGTTCTATTTTACCTAGAGGAAAAAACTTTGCATAAGGCTTTGCATATGTGCTGAACATGCATAATAGAATAAGTGGGACATCAGAAGTTAACTGATTCCAAGTTTACATTCCCTCTACCCTGAAATCATAGCCAGCTCCTGCTCCCATTACTTCTCAACATGCAGGTTGCTATCATGTCCTAGCTACCCTAAAACTTTCATAATATTTGTAGAGAGATTTTTGGGAAATTACTCAATATCCTAAATGCATGAGCATTTACCTATGCATGCTTATCTGCTGTCTCAAATGGCCAGCACTATGTTCTAACTATGTTCCCTCACACGTTGGCACCTATTGGGGCATCACAGTGGAATAGGACCTGGCCAGCCATGAGCTGAGGGACACAATTAAGCACTGCACAATTCATTGTGGGCATATCTGAGGGATGGATTCACTTTCCAGTAACGCATCAGGCTCTGCCAGAGGATTGCTAGCAGACTTGATGAACCAAGGGCTAATTCACTACAGCAAATCTTGTATTTCTCCATTGGCAGTATAGCGATTAAAGCCTGTTTTTCCCCC
Source organism: Terrapene triunguis (assembly GCF_002925995.2). Taxonomy (NCBI): domain Eukaryota; kingdom Metazoa; phylum Chordata; order Testudines; family Emydidae; genus Terrapene; species Terrapene triunguis. The sequence continues at coordinate 2,742,723 of NW_020664463.1, read as the reverse complement.
CCTCTACTTGTTAACTCTGATATTGATTTTAGTGCCATTTGTCTTGTAGAGTGCATCTACACTAAACATTTGTGTCTGGATGGGAGGCAAATGAACTTGGAAATTTATGACCCTTGTTCACAGGTAAGCGCAACTTATAAAAGATGAGCACAGCAAGGCTGCTCCCAAAGGTCCTTCAAAGAGTGAGGTGGCAGGAGGAGAGAGGAGAAAAGCTAACTCACACTTTGCACTTTTTAGCAACTGACATGGAATATTGTAATTCCTGTAGCTATAACATGTAGCTGTCAGGACTCTCTCTGTACTGAGCATTTTCCAACTTTACAGAATGAGCCCTTCATTGGACAACTATCTGGTCAAGGCTTTTCCATTTTTACAGCTACTAATGGCAACCAAATGTAACATTGTACAGTAAAATTACATGCATCTTTTAATTCATAGGAGGGGCAAAAAGGTTGCAATCACTATTTATATAATTTCCCCAAATATCCTTTTAAATGGTTAATTTAAAAACATCTAACTAAATTTCATTTACCCGTGGCAATGGCCAAATAGACAGCCCTGGAAACTGAAGTCCTGTATTCCCAAAATAGATCCAATGATAGTGACAATACAGACTTCCCCATGTTAACAACTGGGCTTAACTCTGACCTGAATAAAACACTTCTAAGGGAGGTTTCAGAGTAGTAGCCATGTTAGTCTGTATCCGCAAAAAGAACAGGAGTACTTGTGGCACCTTAGAAACTAACATTTATTTGAGCATAAGCTTTCTTGAGCTACAGCCCACTTCATCGGATGCATAGAATGGAGCATATAGTAAGGGGATATATATATATATATATATATATATATACACACACACACACATACAGAGAACATGAAAAGGTGGGAGTTGTCCTACCAACTCTAAGAGGCTAATTAATTAAGAGAAAAAACTTTTGCAGTGATAATCAGACAATCAAGATAGCCCATTACAGTTCTGTCTGATTATCACTGCAACCTCTTCCCCGAAATCCCTTTCTGTAGTGGGTGGCCCCAAAACTGGACGCAATACTCCAGATGTGGCTTCACCAGTGACGAATAGAGGGGAATAATCACTTCCCTCGAGCTGCTGGCAATGCTCCTACTAATGCAGCCCAATATGCCATTAGCCTTCTTGGCAATAAGGGCACACTGTTGACTCATATCCAGCTTCTCGTTCACTGTACTCTTCAGGTCCTTTTCTGCAGAACTGTTGCTTAGCCAGTCAGTCCCCAGCCTGTAGCAGTGCATGGGATTCTTCCATCCTAAGTGCAGGACCCTACACTTGTCCTTGTTGAACCTCATCAGATTTCTTTCGGCCCAATCCTCCAATTTGTCTAGGTCACTCTGGACCCTATCCCTACCCTCCAGCGTAACGACCTCACCCCCCAGCTTAGTGTCATCCGCAAAGTTGCTGATGGTGCAATCCATCCCATCATCCATGTATATAAAAGGGTTAAACAAATACTGATGACCACAATTGTGTGCTCAGTTACCCTGGGGTAAATTCAGAGGGACTCCATTGCAATCAAGGGAGCAGAGTTTGGCTGTAAGATTTAATTTAACTTTACTGATAATTAAGGCCTATCAAGGGCGGTTTAAAGTTCTGAAACACTATTTATACATTCATTATAACCATCATCTCCAATGATGGTTATTATTTATTTGTAGCTCTTTGGAGTACCAGTTTCAGATCAGGGCCCCATTGTGCTGTGCACTGTACAAACATGTACGTTTCTTAGTTAGAAAGAAAATATTGCACAGTGACAACAGTAACGGATTCTTTCTATTGTTGTGTGCATTTCATTGCCTTCAGCCACGACAGGGGAAGCTGTCCCTCACTGATGAACTCCACTGGGCTGACGGATTTGTCATTGTGTATGACATCAGCGACAGAGCTTCCTTTGCCTTTGCAAAGGCATTGCTATACAGGCTGCGAGATTCCCACCTGGCAGCTTGCAAAAGGTAAGTTGTATTATAAATATTACATTTCTTTCGATCCAGCGTATGAAAAGAGATGTCTGTGAGCTCTAGGCACCCTAACAGCCACTAAAATGACACTCTGTACAGCAGTAGCACCCAGCAACATAACAACAAAAGTAGTAATATACTAGCTGGTAAATTCAGCAGCAAAATATAACCCATTCCACCCAAAACCCAATATACTTTAGGCTTTTACATTCTTGTTTCACATGTAAATCATACTGTCATGCTAGGTGATATAAGGCTAACTAATCTGATCAAGATTAGACAACGTGCAGATTAAAATGCTTGTAGTTAGCCTATGCTACAGCTCCCCCGCCCCATTGCTGTCACCAGTGGAGCTGCACCAATGGGAAGTTTGAAGAAAATACTAGTGTAGATACAATCAGGGAGGATTTGGCACCAAGAACTCCTCCTAAACTCTGTCCTGGGCAGTGACATCAACTCCCTTTATGTCCTTGGGCAAATAATTTAAATTAGCTCAGATGTGAGTGGCACAAATTAATTAAATTAATTAACTAGTTAAATGTTTAAAAAGTGAGTGCTAAGTGCAATTTATTCACAAAAATTGACCTAGGGATGCATAACCTGCTGAGGCTTTTGCCTAAATAAAACATGACCTGAGAATAAAATCATCTTAAATTGGGAAATTGTTTAAATTATATTTTCAACCCCTTTCACCATATACTGTCTCAGCCTTAATCCCTTGGTGTGTATATTTTTCATACTCTTTTTAATATTTAAGGGGGGAAATGTACTGTCAACAATTTGTTTAGCCTTAATAAAACATAACTAAAATGAGGTTAAGTCATTTGCCTCACAGATGTGGTAGGAGGCTTTATAGCAAACTGAGATCCTAGATAGCGTTCAATGGTATAAATTAATATAATAATATAAACATTTCTTATCAGTTTTCTTTGGATATGCAGCATCCAAGAGCAGGTACCCTGTAGCATTTCTATAAGGCTTTTTGTCTAATCAAAAACTTTTTGATTTCAGAGTGGTAGAGTCAGCTGTATTCTTAGTTGGTAACAAGCAGGATCTATGCCATATGAGAGAAGTAGGCTGGGATGAAGGACAAAAGCTGGCAATGGATAACAAATGCCAGTTCTGCGAACTGTCTGCAGCTGAACATTGTCAGGAAGTAGTGACCATGTTCACGAAAGTCCTAAGAACCATCACCACAAACTTCAAAGTGAAGGAAAAGAGACGACCCAGTGGGTCAAAGTCAATGGCCAAACTAATCAACAACATGTTTGGGAAGAGGAGGAAGTCTGTGTAGTGGATGTCCAGGCTCATGGAAACCATTGAACAATGATACACTGAAACATTGCAACAGTGGGCCATATGCAATGCTTGGACTTAGCCAATGAGTACATGTGTTTAAAAGGTCTCCATTTGAAAGGATGATATGTCAGTACAAACCAAAGATGATTGGCAGTATGAGCCAGTAGACAGAGTACTGCACTGGGATTCAGAAGACCTGGGTTCTATTTACAGCACTACCATGGACCTGCTGTGGACCTTGGCAAGTTTCTTCATCTATCTGAGCCTCTGTTTCCCCTCTCAACCTGTGTCTTGTCTATTTAGATTGTAAGCTCTTAGAAGGACTGTCTTTTACTACTTTGTTTGTAGAGTGCCTACCAACAATGGGGCCTTAATCTTGGTTCTAGCTTCTAGGTGTTACTGTAATATTAATATTTTTTTTCCAGTGAACTCAGCCTCTCTGTGCCTTGCTGAACAATAGCCCAACTTCAGAATTCCAAGATTTATCTGTAACAGCAATTGCACTAACTGAAACCAGGATTGGTACTTTGTGATATTGCACTTGTAAGTAAATGAGTGGAGGATACTTAATGCCTGACTTTCAGGGCTTCCTTCCCCTGAAAAGCTGCCATGAGTAGGGAATCAGATAAATGAGGTCATCAGCTGTCTCCCATTTCGGTATTCCTGCTGGAGCTTGATGGGCGGAAATATGGTCCAGTGGATTGGAAACTGGAATGGGAGTCAAGAGCCTTGGGCTCACTTTGGCTCTGCCGTTGACTTGCTCTGTGACCTTGGACAAGGTCTTTTTGGGTGAAATTTACTCCTATGCATCAATTTTATCTTCCCTGGCCACCTGGGTATTTGAATCCATGATTTCAAGCTTCAGAGGTGGAAGCCAATCCCTTACACCATCTTTCACTCTTATGCAGCTGGCCAGTTCAGCCAATGTATCACTGAAATCCAACTTAAGAACTCAGGCCAAGATTGTCAAAAGTATTTAGGCACCTAACTCCCATGGATCTCTGCCCTTAATTTGGTCCTCTGCATAGGGGTGATTTTCACCCTCCATGCCTCAGTTTTCTTATCAGCAATATGGGTATAATGATTGTCTATGTACTCTATTTTATTTAGGAGTAGGATCTGAAAAGCCCCTAAGTCAGGAGCACAAGTCTGACTGGGTTTCAAAGTCAGACTTTCAATGGACTTGTGGTCCTAACTGCCATACTCATTTTAAAACTTATATTCATCACCATGGTAATGAAATGCCTTTGTAAAGCACTTTGATTTGTATAGATAGTGCTATAGAACTGTCTTATTATTTTTTCCCACACAGGTGCTGAACATTAGGCACTGGAGTCTAAATATTTAAGCAACAGAAAATCAGGCTCCTTACTGCATACTTAGGCACCCATGTCTGAATGTTTCTGATTGTACAAAAATTATGAAGGGAAAGGTAAGTGGTCTGAAGATGACTGACTTTCTCCCATACTGGTTCCAACTAGGGTGACCAGATGTCCCAATTTTATAGGTACAGTCCCAATTTTTGGGTCTTTTTCAGATTTGCTGTCTGATCACCTTAGTTCCAACAGACCCTAAGGGTACGTCTACCAACCTCCTAGCACAAGTAGACAGACTTGCATTAGTGGGTTTGAACTTCTGCCCTGAAGATAGGGTGGATGTTGCGGCTTGGGCTGCAGCTAGGGTTCTCAAGCCCATCCAACCCCCTGCAGTCAAGCTAAGGGGGCTATCTTGAGTCTCTGCTGGAGCTGCAAATTCCATGCTGCTATTAGTTTGAGCCACATGAGCAAGAGTCTGTTTACTCACGCTGGGAGGTTTGCTCCCAGCTGCTGTGTGGCCATACCCAAAAATGCAATTTCCAAAAAAAAAAAAAACCCCAAAAACAAATAAACAAAACCCCCTCAGCATTGTGGCCTAACTCTGGTCCCATTGAAGTCAACGAGCAGAGTTAGGGAAATGCTGAGTGCTTTTGATAATTCCATGCAAATAAGTAGAAAGCTGTATCACTTTAACGAAATATAAATAAGTTATTCATAAGTGCTAAAAATATATTGTGACTAAAGTTCATCACTTGATGAAAAGATCATCTTATTTCACGTAGTTATAGCTTTTAAAATTGCAAATCATGGAATTTATTTCTCAGAATGTTGGCAGGCTCTTCACTATTTTACATCCAAGCAGACTTTACCCTACTGTATCAAGGGTGATTTATATAAGGGTATATATTGGAATCAGAGAGATTGAATTTTAAAGCACTAATCTATTAAATGACACAAAACACTCCTCCAAACTCTCTTAGTTGGCTGCTTTTTTGTAGTCTGTCAATCTGCGTACAGCTTGCTAACCAGATTTGAAAACTAACTGTATTTACTGTTATGACATTAAACCAATTTGAATGTTACAAGAGAGAAATGTTTACACTTTTTACAATGCTCTAAGATTTTAAAAAAAGAACAACTTTTGCTACTTTACAAATGAAGCCCATGCAGCCTCAAATAGTAAATTCAAATGCTAGGTACTTTAACAAGAGGAGGACTATGATTGTGTTTCATACACACACTGAAGAATCATACATGCATGACACAATGAATTGTAGAGCTCCCAATACTTATTTTTTATTCTTAATTCTTAACAAAAAGAGAACATACTTGGTTAAGGTTGCCAGGAGACTAATTACTGTTTATTCATAGAGATATTTTTACAGAACATAAGAAATAAAGGATAGCAGATTCTGAAAATTCCACTTGAGAAGGTTGTGTCACAGCATAAACTGATTGACATTCTACATACATCATCATCTGCCTGCATCCCGCTACCTATTAATGAGGCTGTGCTAGACCCTCCAAAAATAATTTGGCATACTCCAGTGACAATACAACCTACTTCTAAGAGTGCACACAAAAATATTGTTTTCTCTAAGGACTTGGAATTTTTATTTTCGCATCCCTCCCCCGACTCCCTTTTGGTCGATGCAGTAAACAAATGCGGAAGACAGCTTCACACTAAACTGTCACATAGCATCAAAGATTTAAAAAGCAACTTCACTTATTTGGCCGTAAGTCATATTCATTGGCTATTCTACAATTTGGGATTGCCAATTACAAAGCCCTCATTGCAAAATACAGCCATATTAACTATTCAAAGTTTAATTCCTTTATTGAGTATGTTTTACCAGAGCAGAGGGAATAATTTCAGGCAATCATTGCAAATGGTCAACTGCTGGCCAGAATATCATTGCAGGTTTTTCTGGATACCACTGATACAACCGCTTGTTTTATCTCTATGGCGGTAGCCATGAGGAGGGCCTCCTGCCTTCAGCTCTCAGGGTTTCAGAGGGAAGTCCAAAATACAGTTAAGGACCTTCCTTGTGATGGATGAAGCTGTTTGCAGAAAAGACCAATGAATCTCTGCATAAGGTGTTGCCTTATATATCAAAAGTGTATACACTTGGACTGAGGTTGAGATGGAAATAGGGGACAGACTTGTTGAAAGTCTCTGGGTAAGGAGTTGAAAAAAAAAGTTAAAAAAACAAAGGTGAAGTCATGGTAGGGGTTTACTACAGACCACCTCACCAGGAAGGGGAGATGGATGAAGCTTTGTATAAACAACTAACAAAATCATCCAAAGCACAGAACTTGTGGTGATGGAGCACTTCCACTACCTAGACATCTATTGGGAAAATAACACAGCAGGGCACCAATTATCCAACAAGTTCTTGGAATGTATTGGAGACAATTTTTTATTTTAGAAGGTGGAGAAAGCCAGTGGGGGAGAGGCTGTTCTAGGTTTGATTTTGACAAATAGGGAAGAACTGATCGAGAATTTGAAAGCGGAAGGCAGCTTGGATGAAAGTGTTCATGAAATATCAGAGTTCATGATTCTAAGGAATGATAGGAGGGAAAACAGCACCATAAAGAAAATGGGTTTCAAGCAGGCAGACTTTAGCAAACTCAGGGAGTTTGCAGGTAAGATCCCGGGGAAGCAAGTCTAAGGGGAAAAGCAGTTTGAGAGACTTTGAAAAATTGCCAAGAGATACTATTAAGGGCACAAGAGAAAACTATCCCATTATGTAAGAATGATAGGAAATATGGCAAAAGACTACCCTGGCTTAACAGGAGATCTTCAAAAATCCTAAACTCAAAAAAGAGTCCTATAAAAAGTGGAAACTAGCTCTAATTAGAAAGGATGAATATAAACAAACACAAGTATGTGGGCAAATAATTAGAAAAGGCAAGGCACAAAAAAAGATTAAACTACCTAGAAACAAAGGGTAAGAAGAAAACATTCTATGAATACATTAAAAACAAGAGGAAGACCAAGGTCAGGATAGGCCCATGACTCAATGGGGCGCGGGGGGGGGAGTACAATAACAGAAAATGTGGAAATGGCAGAAATGCTAAATGACTTGCCAGAAGCTGGGAATGGACAGCAGGGATTATCTGTTCTGTTCCTTCCCTCTGAAGCACCTGGTATTGGCCACTGTCAGAAAACAGGATACTGGGCTAGATGGACCTTTGGTCTGACCCAGAATGGCCCTTATGACTCATGACTAGGTATATCTTCCCATGACAAGGCTCTTTTGGTAAATTTCCTTCCCACAGCCTCTCTGGTGATCCCTTAACCCCAAACCCTGGGAACTCAGCAGATTGTAGGTCTCAATCCAGTTAGCAGAGTAGTGAGTGCCACCTCATCAAACCCAAGTGCTTCTTACCCTCCTACGCAGCCTGAATACATTCCAGTGGCACATACAGAGGTAAGGGATTTCATTTCCCAGTGCATGGGTTACCTGAGTCTGAACTTTAAAGACCAAGTACAGCCTGTCACTGTCCAACCTAGAAGCTGATGTTTTTCAGTGGTGAACTGATTCTTCTTCGAGTGCTTGCTCATATCGATTCCAATTAGGTGTGCGTGCACGGCCGTCGGAGAATTTTTACCCTAGCAACACCTGGTGGGTCGTCTGTGGAGCCCCTTGGAGTGGCGCCTTCATGGCGCTTGATATATACCCCAGCCGACCCAGCGCCTCCTCAGTTCCTTCTTACCGCCCGTGATGTTCGATGGAACTGTGGAGTTCTGCTTCGCTGTTCTCCACTCTGCCTAGCATAGTTTATTGTTAATAGTTTACAGTTAATAGTTATAGTTCTTGATAGTTATAGTTAGTATTAGTGGGGTTGGGATTTTTTTCCCCTCCTGCCCGATTTTTCTCTTGGGCTCATGTCCACGGCTCTGGGATTCAAGCCCTGCGGTTCCTGCTTTAAGCCCATGCCAACCGGTGATCCCCATGAGTCTTGCCTGAAGTGTCTGGTGGAGTCTCATCAAGCAGACAAGTGCAGGATCTGCAAAGGGTTTCGTCCCCGGACTAAGAAGGAGCGGGACTTTCGTTTAAAATAGCTCCTCATGGAGGCAGCTCTTAGCCCTCAACCTCCTGCGGTGCGCCAAGATCCGGCACCGAGCGCCTCGGTGCGCAGCACCCCGGCGGCAGCGATAGGAGCTGCACCGCGGTTGGACTCTGAACGAGACCCGTGGCACCGACGGTCCCCAGCACCGCAGCCGACTTCATCGACCCAGCACCGCTCCCACTCTCCTGGCCAGAAGCGGCACCGGAAACCGGAAAAGGGTGGCCTGCCTCCTCAGAGACCAGCCTCCCTGGACCCGCCCGTGGAGACCTGTCCCGCAGGGGAGCATCTAGGGGCCCAGCCTACATCTTCGGCACCCTTAACTCCGGCCCCGAGGGGAGAACCATTGAGTCCGGTGTCTCTGGACTCCCCGACACACAGCGTGGTTGAGGACTTCGACTCCGCCCATTACAAGCCTGGCTGGCATGAGTCTATTGCCCAGGTTGGGACAGCCTGAACATGGTGGTCACCATCCCAGAGCGGGTCCTGGCCTCCCTCCTCTGGTGGCTAGATCCCCAGGTGGTATGCAAAGGAGTTCCTTCTCACAGCCCGCAGCCCTCCTTGTCCCTCGTCACAGATGCGTCAGCCCTAGGATGGGGCGCCCACCTCAGGGACATTCAGACACAGAGCCTATGACCCCTGTCCACACTCTCCCATCATATCAACGTCTGGGAGCTGATGGCAGTGCGCCTTGCTTGTTGAGCCTTCCAGGAGCGGCTGAACGGTCATTGTGTGGTGGTCTTCAAAGACAACACCACAGCCATGTTCTACATCAACAAACAAGGGGGGCCCCGTTCCTCCCCCCTCTGTCAAGAGACTGTTGGACTGTGGGAATTCTGCATAGCCCACTCCATTCACCTGGTGGCGTCCTTTCTACCTGGGGTCCAGAACACGCTGGTAGACCACCTGAGCAGGTCCTTCCGTTCCCACGAGTGGTCGCTCCATCTTCCGAAGATGGGGGTTTCCCCAGGTCGACCTGTTTGCCTCCCACAGCAATCGGAAATGCCTGGCTTTCTGCTCCCTCCAAGGCCGTTCCCCGGGCTCTCTCAGACGCCTTTCTACTCCCATGGACGAGTCAACTATTTTACACCTTTTCCCCCATTCCCCCTTGTGCACAGGATCTTGCTCAAAGTGCGCAGGGACAGGGCGCGAGTGATTCTGGTAGCTCCGGCATGGCCCAGGCAGCACTGGTACACCACACTGTTGGAGCTCTCTGTGAACGCTCCAGTCCCATTGCCTCTTCTTCCGGACCTGATCACTCAGGAGGCACGGTCGCCTCTGCCATCCCAACCTACGATCTCGCCACCTCACGGCATGGATGCTGCGTGGCTAAACCCTTCAGAACTTCTCTGTTCAGGATCTCTGCAGCAAGTACTAATGGGCAGCAGAAAGCCCTCCACTCGGGCCACTTATATGGCTAAGTGGAAGTGGTTTTCATGCTGGTGCACTCAGCGCAACACTCCCCCTCTCCAGGCATCCGTGCCTATCATTTTGGAGTATTTCCTGGACCTAAAACAGCAGGGCCTGGCGGCAGCCTTGATCAGAGTTCACTTGGCGGCTATCTCGGCTTTTCATCCGGGTGCGAATGGCCGCTCTGTCTTCACCAATCCCATGGTTGGCAGGTTCCTCAAGGGCCTGGACCGTCTCTACCCACAAGTTCGACAGCCAGTCCCCACATGGGACCTTAACCTGGTCCTCTCCAGACTCATGGGGCCCCTGTTTGAGCCGCTGGCTACCTGCTCCCTTCTCTACCTCTCCTGGAAAATGGCTTTCCTGGTCGCTATCATGTTGGCGCGGCTGGTCTCCGAGCTGAGAGCCCTTACCTTGGAACCACCCTACACAATCTTCTATAAAGATAAGGTGCAGCTTCGGCCTCACCCGCCCTTTCTTCCCAAGGTTGTATCGGCCTTCCATATCAGCCAGGAAATTTTTCTTCCTTTTTTTATCCAAAACCGCATGCCAGTCACCAGGAACAGCGTACTCCCTCGATGTCCGTAGCGCTCTTGCCTTCTACACTGAGCATACGAAGCCATTCAGGAAGACAACCCAGCTCTTCGTTGCAGTGGCGGACCAGATGAAAGGCCTCCCGGTCTCCTCTCAGCAGATCTCTTCATGGATCACGTCCTGTATCCGCGCTTGCTATGAACTGGCCAGTGTATCGACCCCGCCCCTCACTGCTCACTCCACAAGGGCCCAGGCTTTGTCGGCGGCGTTCCTGGGCCAGATGCCGATCCATGAGATCTGCAGAGCTGCGACTTGGTCCTCGGTACACACTTTCGCTTCGCACTATGCCATCGTCTGGCACGCTAGAGATGACGCAGCGTTTGGTAGAGCAGTCCTACAATACACATTGCTTCACTCCGACCCCACTGCCGAGGTAATGCTTGGGAGTCACCTAATTGGAATAGATATGAGCAAGCATTCTAAGAAGAAAAAACGGTTACTCACCTTTGTAACTGTTGTACTTTGAGATGTGTTGCTCATATCCATTCCAAACCTGCCCCCCTTCCCCTCTGTCAGAGTAGCCGGCAAGAAGGAACTGAGGAAGCGCTGGGTCGGCTAGGGTATATAGCAAGCGCCATGAAGGCGCCACTTCAGGGGGCTCCACAGCCGACCCACTGGGTGTTGCTAGGGTAAAAATTCTCCAACGGCTGTGCATGCAGCGTACGCACACCTTATTGGAATGGATATGAGCAACACATCTCGAAGAACAGTAGTTACAAAGGTGAGTAACCATTTTTTCTTGTATGTCTTTAGAGCAAAAGATGGGCAAATTATGGCCCGCGGGCCACATCCGGCCCTTGGGACCGTCCTGCCCAACCCTTGAGCTCCCGGCCAGGGAGGCTAGCCTCCGGCCCCTTCTCTACTGACCCCCCTCCTCCGCAGCCTCAGCTTGCTGCGCCGCCAGCACTCTGGTCCACCGCTCCTGCCGGGCCGTGCGGCAGGCTCCGGCATAGTAAGGGGGCGGGGAGCAGGGGGGTTGGATAAGGGGCAGGGGGCTCCGGGGGGCAGTCAGGGGACAGGAGCGGTTGGATGGGGCGGAGGTTGGGGGGGCAGTCAGGGGATGTGGAACGGGGGGGTTGATAGGCATGGGAGTCCCAGGGAGCCTGTTGTGGGGTGGGGTTGTGGATAGGGGTCAGGGGACAGGGAGCAGGGGGGGTTGGATAGGGGGTTGGGTTCCAGGGGGCGGTTAGGGGCGGGGGGTCCTGGGAGGGGGCGGTCAGGGGACAAGGAGCAGGATGGGGTTGGATGGGTCAGAAGTTCTGAGGGAGGGGGCTTGGGATCAGGGGCCAGGCTGTTTGGGGAGGCACAGCCTTCCCTACCTGGCCTTCCATACAGTTTCGCAACCCCGATGTGGCCCTTGGGCCAAAAAGTTTGTCCACCCTGGTTGAGAGAGAGAGAGGCATTTTGGGATTCTTCATAATAAAATATGTTGCATAAATGTATAACTATATGCTGTGCAAATGTTAAGTATTAGTAGAACTCAACCACAGGTTTTTGACACCTAGATACAGTAGAACCTCATTTACAAACACCTCAGGAATGGAGGTTGTTCGTAACTCTGAAATGTTCATAACTCTGAACAAAACGTTACGGCTGTTCTTTCAAAAGTGTACAACTGAACATTGACTTCATACAGCTTTGAAACTTGACTATGCAGAAAAAAATGCTACTTTCCCTTCTGTAAAAGTAGTTTACGTTTAACACGTTTTGTTTTTTGGGGGATTTTTTTTTTTGGAGGGGGAGGTGTCTGCTGCTGCCTGATTGTGAACTTCCGGTTCCAAATGAGGTGTGTGGTTGGCTGTTTAGTTCGTAACTCTGAGGTTCTACTGTATATAACAGTGAGGTAAGAAGTGTTCAGTATAGCAGCTCATGTTTTAGTTCACAATCATTCATCCCTTTTTACCTGGTCATCTGCTGTTTCTTCTCTTGGTCTCTATTTGCTTCCAGAAACAGTAGTCCCAAAATAAAGGGGATCTGAAGGCTGCAAAAGAATGACACACTGCTGTGAAGTAGCTTCTTGCTTTCTCCAAACCTGCATCTGGAAAAAAAGCTTTTTAAAATTACAAAAACATGTACACAGAATTGTTGGGATTGGGATAAAAACTGCAGTTGATCCAGTGTGCTGAGCTGATTGCACAGCCAGAACAAACAGCGCACACACACCTTATCTTACAGCAATCACTCTGTTATGCTGGTTTTTACATTTTACATTTACTTTAATGGAGTTACTCCCATTTTATGCCAGTGTACATGAGAATTGGGCCCAGAATCTTTTAATAGTTCATGCTGTAGTGTTCAGATCAGTGTTATGAATTATTACAGTATAGTGGGACTTTTTTTTGTTATTTGTTGTGTTGTTTCAATAAGGTCACCATAAAACAGGAAGAAGGCTGATTTTAATGTTAAAAGCCTACCAACAACTTTCTTGAGTCAAAGTCCAGATGATTTACTTCCCCACTTGATGCTCACCCAGGTCAGCTTGATGTGCAGTAGGTGTCATGAGCAGAACAATTTACCTTCCATTGCATGAGCCTGCCAACACGCTGTAAGATCTTTAGAATTACTACACAGGAGTCAAAATTTTTTAGTGTCACCTCATAAAGTCTTTCATAAGCTTCAGTGGCAATTTGCCTGAACCAGGAACTGAAGATTTGATACTGCTGCCCACGTTGATTCTCCTAGTGGAAGGATTGAAAACAATGCCACGAAAATCATCATCCACTTCTAACCATAAAACTACACACCAATGAAATAACAGCGAATAAAAGGAAGAGATATTAAATAGGCTCCCAAAAGCTGGTTCATGGAAGACTTCCAGGTGGGCTTGGGAGCTATATCTATCGCACTGTTGAAGCAGCTATTGGTCTTTTAGTGGCTGAAGCTAAAAAATAAACAAAAACCTTCTCCTATTGCAGTTACTTCCTGTCTGTCCCCATTGGGCCTTTATCTGGTAAATCCAACCACAGTCCATTTGCAGACTACTCAGAACTAAAGGAGTTGCAAAATATATAGAATTGCACAGCAACCTGAGAGAACTGAGCAGCATGAGGCTGCAGAAAATGAGAGGAGATTCTATTTGTAATAAACAAAAAACCCTACACCTCCTGGAAAAAAAACCCCGGCAGAGATATTAAATAGACACATAACCAAGCAGATGAAGCTACTGCACTGAAGTGCAGAAAGCGGATGGATTGTATTTAAGCCTAATCAGGAGGTGAATAAGGAGGGGAATCTGTAATTTTTATCAGAGATGATGTACTTTGGAGACTGTGTGAGCTACAGAGGGTTTTCCAGCTTGTAAGAGAATCATGCATGCATCTGAATTGGGGGAGGAGGGAAGCAATGAAACATCAATACATCTGGATGATAATGTATGTAATGTATGGGCAATATGATCCTTCTCCTCTCTTCCCTTTCTCTCCCCGCCCCCCTGCCACTCCCCCCCAGTTCTTAGGGCTTATATAATTTGTAGGGTATAGCTGTAGGTTGAATGCACTAGAGCGCAACACAATCACAAACACTTGAGCATGTCTGACGCTGACATTCCACCCAGCAGCACACAGAGTTTGGGAGGGAAGATGAATACAAACCTGACCTAATACATAATTTCCCATTAGCAATAAGAGTAAACTCTGAAAGTTAGAAAGCTGGATGACTCAAGTATTCTCGAGTGGGGGCAGAATTTACAAATTATTATTTAAGACAGAACCAGAATGTAATAATCATCCAACCAAATAATTACTTTCCACCAGCATTCCCAAGTCCCATTCTGCGCAGGTTAGCACCTTTGCCTATCTGAACCTGTTCAGCCAGGCTCCCTAGCTTAATCAGATCCCCCTGCAGGTCTGGCTTGCATAAAGGCACAGGAACAAACTCCAATTCTGAACCCTGAGTCTATTTGAGGGAGGCTTTTCCCACCCGTTCCTGAAACAGCAAGAGAGGGGGGAAAAGGTATTCTATTCACACAGAGTAACTAGATTAACCTTCTGTTGTAGCATGAAATCACAGACACCTTCACCTTTCCTTGGGTAGCTCTAGACTGCCCATGGAAGGGGTAGAAGCTCTCTCTTCTTCACTGCCATCTATTCTGGAAACTGCATTTTTAGCTGACTACCCAGCCCTTTTGAAAATCAAGCCATTTACTTAGGTGCCTAAATATGCATTTGGGAGATTAACTGTAGACTCAGGTTGTTTTAAATTTTGGCCTGATTTTCTTCTCCAGGGTTGATATTATCTGAGACAGGAAAGCTATTCTGGGTAAATTATTTTTAAACTGATGTGACTCTTTCCCAGCAAGAGACTGTAAATTTCTGTCATCTTTCTAGGTCTATTTTTAATTACTTTACAAAATAAATTGAGTCCCTATAGTTGAACAATTAATATGTAACCTGAAATATATTCCTACTAATTTAACATAACAGTTGGTCCATTTAAAACTAAATTTATCTTCTAAGGCCATGTCTATACTACAAACTTTGGCTGATGCAAGTTACGTCAGCATAAAGCTGACAGTATATCGCTTATGCACACTTGGCTCCTTGTGTCGGTAATGCATGTACTCATCAGGAGCGCTTGTGTCAATGCACAGTGCAGTGCATCCTGGATAGGAAACCCAGTGTGCAACTTGCTACCATCTAGTGCACTGTCTTTTGGGAAGTTTTGGCAATTCATGGTGGGGCAGAAACAAATTGCACAGAGGTGACTGGAGCAAGGGGTCAATTTCCCAGCATGCATCTTTCTCCTTCCCATAATGTCATCCCTATCTCATTGTTTTTACGCCTTTTTAAAAAATCCCACAAACTTGCATGGCCATCCTTGCTATCCACCATCTCTGACAAAAGCATGAAACCTGCACAGCTCTGCACTATTGTCATGAGCGTTGCAAGCGCAGGACACATGATCCTCTGGTATTTGCAAAGCCTCAAGAAGAATCAAATCAGTGGGGAACATGATGATTTCGTGGAGAACAGATTGCTGAGAGACAGCAAAAAACAATTCAAGGTTATTGGTGACCTTCACAGAGCAACTGAAGACAGTGGAGTGCCATCTCTAGGCCTGAAAACAAGCACTGACTGGTGGGATCGCATTGCAATGCAGGTTTGGGACAACAAGCAGTGGCTGCAGAACTTACAGATGTGCAAGGCCTCATTCCTGGATCTGTGTGACGAGCTCACCCCCAGCCCTCCAGTGCCAGGACACCAGAATGAGTGGCACTGAGAACCGAAGAACACAGTGATCGCACTATGGATTGCTAAAGGTCAGTGGGAAATCATTTTGGAAAGTTGTAATGCAAGTGTGCAGGACCATTAACCATCTCCTGCTACACTAGGTTACCATATTGGAGCCCCTGAAAAAGAGGACACTCCAAGGGGCCTCAGCCCTGTCCCAACCCCGCCCCTTCCCCGCCCCCGGCCCTGCCCCAACTCCGCCCCTTCCCCAAAGTCCCGCCCCAACTCCGCCTCCTCCCCTGAACGCTCCGCCCCCTGCTCCTCCCCCTCCCCTGCTTCCCGCGAATCAAATGTTCGCGGGAAGCCTGAAACAGGCAGGTAAGCTGGGACTGGGGCTGAGCGCGAGGAGACGCGGCCCAGTCTGGCCCCTCCGGCTGAGTGGCTCCCTCCGGCGGCCGGCCAAGAGGCTCTGGCCCCGGCGGCTCCGGCCCGGCTCGGGCCCTGGGGCGCTGGCCAAGCACCTCCAGCCCCGGTTCCGGCCAGCGGCCGAGCACCCCCGGCCCTGGCCAAGTGGCGGTGGCCGGCAGCCGAGCACCCCCAGCCCTGGTCACTCTGGCCCAGCTCGGCTTGGGCCCCGGTTCCGGCCCCACCGGCCCCAGCCGAGCAGCTCTGGCCCGGCCCTGGCCGAGCAGCCCCAGCCCCGGTCCCAGCAGCTCCGGCTCGGCTCTGGCCCCAGTTCTGGCTGAGCGGCTCCGGCCCAGCCCCAGCCGGCGGCCGAGCACCCCCAGCCCCGGCTGAGCGGCTCCAGCCGGTGGCATCCCAGCTCCCAGCTGCCTCCTCCCAGGCTCCGGCAGCTGCTGCGCTGGGGAGAGCGACGGGAGCCGGGAAAGTTGAACCCCGGGGAGGAGGCGGTTCCCTTACCATGCCTCCTTATTTTCCCGGACATGTTTGGCTTTTTGGAAATTCCTCCCAGATGGGGATTTGAGGACCAAAAAGCCGGACATGTCCGGGAAAATCCGGACGTATAGTAACCCTAGCTACACAGGACAGATGCTCCACAATGTGCAGGACACAGTGGATGGATCTGCAGCAATGAGGTTTACGAACTGCAGTGGAGGAATAGATGACACACACATCTCAATTTTGGAACCAGCCCAGCTGCCCCAGAGTATGTCAACAGAAAGGGCTACTTTTCAATGGTTATGCAAGTGTTGGTGGATGCTTCACCAACATCAATGGTGGCTGCTCAGGGAAGGTGCATGACACTCGCATCTTTATGAACACAGGACTGTTCAGACAGCTGCAAGCAGGGACTTTCTTTTCTGACCAACTGATTACCATTATATTGAAATGCCAATAGTGATCTTGGGGGACCCAGCCTACGCATTGTTCCCCTGGCGATTGGCCAGCTCAACAACACCAAGGAAAGATTCAACTTCCGGCTCAGCAGGTGCAGAATGGCAGTTGAACAGTGCTCTTGGTAAACTGAAAGGATGTTGGCATTATTTACTCACAAGATTGGATCTCTATTTAAAAAAAAATATATCCCAGTGGTTATAGCTGCCTGCTGTGTCTTTCATAATATCGGTCAGGCAAAGGGGGAAAATTTGCTGCTGTGGCAGAGGGTGAGCGGCTTTCTGCTGAGTTTGAACAGCTAGATACAAGGGTTATTAGAAGAGCTCAGTGCAGAGCTATACAGACCAGGGAGCATTTCAACAGTGAGCATAGTAATGTGTTGTGGTGTACTGTGCTCTACCTGGCCCTGTAGTTCTGGGGCCTGTTAGGAATTGGGTGGTGCTTGGTGGACATCTATGAATATAACACTGTCAATGCACCTCTTAATTTTGTGGAGCTTGATGTACATTTATGATTATTACATTGTGTTTGTCACTGATTCTGTGAGTTGTGTCACACTGTACATAACCAGTAAGTGGGTGTTTTCAATACTGCTAGGCATTCTGCAGCATATGTTAGGAACTAATAAAGATGAATTATTTTCCAAACAAACAGAATGTTACTAACAAACAAGCAAATACATTAAAACTTAAGTTCTGTTCCATTAATTTATTAACAAGGGGAAAGAACATTCATGTCCATTTTGGCTACACATTCAGCAACTGTGGCTCTATCAGGTTAGTGTAGGTGAAGCTGTGGTTGTCCTTAACATCCCCCAGTGTGGAGTGGTAGGGGTTGGGATGTTGCCTCTGATGCCAAGTGGAATATAAAGGAGAGGTTGTAGGGAGGTTCTCTAGAGTTCTCCATGGACTACAAGGACAAGCCCATGATGGTTGAACTGAAGGCCAACAAGAGTCTGCAGCATCTGTGTTTGCTGCAAGAGAAGCCCATTATGTCCTGGTGCATCTCTCTCTCCTTTTCCAGCTGGGACTCCTGGGCCTCTCTCTAGTCTGCTCCTTCCTTCTCCATACAGACTGCAATATTCACCCTCCAGGCCCTCTCTGCTCATGGTCTGATTCAGGATGGTCTTGCAGGATCTTGCTGAACATGTCATCCTGGACTGCCTTCTTTCTCCTCCTTATCTGGCTCAGGCATTCCATGGCTGTGGAGGGGAAACCCTTCAAGGTCGCAGCAGCAGCAGCCTCAGATAAAACACACAGAGGTACCATTGCCAGCATATTCACAATGGAAAGTGAAACTTAAGATTCAGAACTTCCTTCCTTTGCCTCCCTAAAGTCTTAAACAAGACATGATTACTGGCACTTCTGCTTTGGTATGCTTGTGCACAGCACCACTCACATGGCATATTTGAGGGCCATGGCAAATATGGCCCTCCGAGGGGTGAGGGAAAGGAGGAGCAAATTGCTTGCTTGCATGAAACTATGAGTAAAGAGCACTGGCACTGAATACTGGCACCATTTCCCCCAAGTGGTGATGATTGTGGCTGCTCTCTCACTCCTGAGGGTAACAAAGGCACAGAGAGCACAGTTGCTCCTGGCGTCCCAAAGCTGCTCAGGCACATATGTTGCTAGCCTGTTGACTGCAATGGTGCCTGTTGAAGTTATTGCCAACTGGCACATGAAAGTGTCCTACTGCAGAGGAAAAAATAAGGTTGCAATCCCTACAAACATTAGGAAGAGGATTGCAGATACTTCCATGAAAATTTCATCAAGATCTCTCAGGAAGATTCAAGGGACATCCCTATGTTCACAACCAAACTGCTCCACATGTGCTGCCCCCAACTCTACAGGGGAATGAAAGGCAGATAGCGCTCTCTCTCTTTCTGTTGTATTGCTAATTCTACTACTACAAGTAAATTAATGAACAGTCAATAGCTTGTGTCCTGAAAAGTTGGGGGCACCATCATTGTAATTGGAAAAACATTTACACACTTACTTGAGGTTTCTTTTCCTGCATCAGGCTCGCCCATGCTTGACTGCTAGGACTGACTGGACTGCGGTGGAGTCTCAAGAGGTCCTCGCATGCAGCATAGCTGGAACACCCAATGGCATATCCCCCTTCTTCCTCCTCTACCAATGGTCTGTGTCTCGGGCTCATCGGAGGTATTCACAGTGGTCTGCAGGGTGGTGGTGGGGTTTCCACCAAAAATGGCATGTGGTTCTTTGTATAAGCAGCATGGTCTGTGGCTCAGTACCAGACTGACTGTTGGCCTCTCAGGCCTTCTGGTATACCGATAAAGTTTCTTTGCTTTCACAAGTACTGCAGCTGATCCCTGTTTTACCCCTTCTCTTGCATCCCCCATGCAATCTGCTAGTAGATGTCCACATTTCTATGGCTGGTCCATAGCTATGCCTACACAGCCTCTTCCCTTCTCAGGCCCAGGCAATCCAATATCTCCTGTCTACCCCACGCTGGAGTGTGTCTGGAGCATGTAGTCAGCACAATTGACTGCGCAGCTGCACCCACCAATAAAGATCTGCTTGGTGTGCTTGTGAAGCCAAATAATCAGGAAAGGCATTTCAAAAATCTGCAGGGTTTTAAAGGGAGAGGTGGGCTTCTGGTCTCTAGGACCACTGGGCTGTGGAGTTCACAACTGTAACCAGAGTGGTCAGTGTCAGGCATTGTGGGACAGCTGCTGGAGAATTCTTAGAGTCAACATAGATAATGCAGTATCTACACTTGCACCACATTGAGCTCAGTACATCAACCATAGCTCAATGCTGTGTCACCATAATAGGGTGCTTACATCAGGGGAGACAAGTTTTAGTGTAGTCACATGCAGGGGTGTGGGAACTATTTGTATAGTGGAGGTGCTGAGAGCCATTGAACCAAACTCTAAACCCTGCATATAATGGAAACCACTTCAAGCCAAGAGGTGCGGCAACACTCCCAGCACCTCTAGTTCCAGCATCCATGGTCACATGCACAAGTAGATTGATGCAAGTTGGCTTGCACTGAACTACCTTTGTAGTGTAGACCAGGCATAAGATTGTTTAAAAGGTCATATAACATGAGGTCTTAAATATGAACCCTTAAATATATATGAAGGCCACACACACGCATATATTTGATCTCTACTGAACTTTGCAAAACACCCTGAGGTCCTTCTGTGAAATGCTGTATAAATAAAGGGAATTATTTACTGTAAATGAGTCAAGTAGATAAAGTTGCATCTATTCTGAAACAAAGAAATGGTACCGTATTATTCTATATTGTTCATTTTCTTTTTTTAAAAATAGTAAAGCAGAAATCTAAATATTGAAACATTAAAAAAGGTACTTCATTATCCTAATAACAGTTCATTTTTAATAGACCAAACTTTAAAAACATATATTTTTGCCAAAGTATTTGACAAATCTTTAGGTGAATTCACTGCCAGGAAACATCATTTTAAAGATGCTGTGATGTTCTTAAATTCTTACATGCTCTAGGTAACTGCCATTTAAAAACAAGCAGCTTCTTAAGGAGAAAAGTTTGTAAACTTTAGTGCTTCCAACAATGCCCTCTTGTGGCTCATTGCTCACAGCTCACTTGTTCAGTAAGATTTTGAACATATTGTTTCTATTCCAGTTAAAACATCAGCTATAAAAACCTCAAAGAGATTGGTCACAATGTAAAGATAAAATTCCTCCTTCAGTCAGATGTTAAGGGATAACAATCAGTATTGTTCGTCTCAACAATATAAAACTTTTACAAGCTAGCAATCAAATAGCCCTAACTAATAAAATGGAAACTGTGTAAGGTTTTTCTTCCTTTACAATTGACATTTCTAAGCTTAGTGATGGAGACATTTTGCTGAAGTGACACTGTTTCTCTATTATGAGAGACAGTGTGGCCTAGTGGAATGAGCCCTAGAGTGGCCCTCAGTCACCACCCTTCTAGGCTCTGAGCTTCTTGTTAGCTGTAGGGTGGCATCAGGGCTTTCACAGCTATGAGAATGCTGACTGGTTGAAACTTATTCCTAGGTGCCAATGCAGTTAGGCAGCAGCAGAGTGGTGGTTTTGAAAATTTCAATGGTGCCTAAAAGGTACACAGGCATCTAACTATCTTTGAGAATCTGGGCCTAAATAACTTGCCCAAGGTCCCCCACAAAATATGTGCCAGAGCAGGGACTCTAACCCAGTTTTCCAAAGTCTTAGGCTAAGTGCCTTACTCACTGGACCGTCTATTCTCTTAGGAGCCCTGTGGCCCATGCAGAAACTTTACAAAGAGCTTGACGAGCTTTTCATCTTGCTTTAACAGCTGTCACAATGAAGCTCACCACTATGCAGATGGCCAGCCCAATGTCTACGCACCAATTAAGCCCTTACTTACACTCAGGTGGCGCATAGACCTTGCTCTGGCTCTCTGCACAGAGATACATTTCACAAAGCTCTAATGCTTACACAAAATACATAATTCAAAAATGGTATCCAACTATTTTTTATTCTTACTAAAAGAATGGAAACTGGTTTAAAGTCTGCTTCATAGGGCTGTCTCACTGCTAGTTACAGGTCAGCAATATTTCACTTTGCAGCAAGATGGTTGCATGCAGTACTAAGATCCAAAATGCTAATTTTAATGAATCTTAAATGTAAATTAAAAATTGATTGTGGTAAACATAGCTGAGCTGGTGCATGTTGAGGCCCAAAGCTCCAAACTTTTATTCACTTGTAGTGAGGTAGAGTGACCTCCCACTGAGTCAGAGGGGGAGGACCCACTCTCTGATCCCAGGTGGGCAGCACCAAGCCATGCCTGCCCCTCCCATTGGAAGTTAGGAGGTGGGACAGGATGTATAAAGGGCAGGTCCTCGAGCTCAGTTGTGTGGCAACTGCTGGAGTAGACAGATGCTTTCTGCCTGCTCTTGAGCCTGGAGACTGAAGAAGAGCCCCACCAAGCTGAGGACTGGCCAGAGCTGCTGGAGCCGTCAGCCAACCCAGACACTGAGGAGTTGCCGGGACTGCCGCTGGCTACCTACCCCAGGGAGATGGAGGACACCCATGGATCCAGGTACACCCCGAAGGGAGGGTGGAAGTGGCCCAGGGACAGCTGACCCCAGTCTGGTTGCATTGCTGCCTGAAACACTGCCGGTGTGTTGTGGCTGGATTCCCCATTGACCAAGTGGCAGAACACTCTGCCACTGTTAGTGCCCTGGGCTGGGATCTGGTGGAGTTGGGTGGGCCCAGGTCCCTCTGCCACCCCACCCCTAGGCCAAAAGGCCTGTGTTAGCTAACCATCTACCAGAGCTAGGACACTAGACTACTCATTGCTCTGCCCGGCCTGAGGGCCTGGGCCCCTGAACTATCCACAGCTCTGCCCTGCCTGAGGGCCCGAGCTTCCTAGACTGTTTAGTGCCCACCCCCTGCCTGGGGCCGGAGTACACAGACTACTTATAGCCTGCCCAGCCTGAAAGCCAGAGTCCCTTAAGACTGTGAGTCCGCTCCACCCTGCCTCTGGGCCCCAGACTTGGCTAATTCCCTGACAGTAGAGGACACCCCTTGACATAGTGAGGCAGAGTGGCATCCCACTGAGGCAGAGTGGGAAGAACCACCGTTACCCCAGGGACCCAAGTAGTAGACTTACTACTCTACTTCCAGTCTAGGACTACTTACTAAAGCTACTTGTGTATACACTTTTGCAGCAATCTGATTGTTGGGCTGAGCTAAATGGGTGTAGTTTTAAATTAATATGTAACAATATTTTTAGCAAATATAATACATACATTCATCTGCCACCCTTAAAAATCAGTTGCTTTAGATAACTAATTCAGTAGTTGCAGTATTCCCTTAGGAATTCCCCATACTAACTATATGGAATACTTGCAAGTTTTGAGCCAAATCACCTACTTAGGCAAAACTAGATAGTTTTTATAAGTGAACTAATTTACACTTACCTTTTTTAACATTTGAAATCTCCTTATGTTTGTTTACATTTTAATCATCACAGATTTCCAAACAAATACCCAAACACCAGATTTTTCTATAAATAAAATGAGAAAGAATATCTGGTGCTAGTAAAAAACATCCCTGGAGAATCAAAACCCCTGTGTATATTAAGAAGTACCTCATGGTGACCAGCATCCTCACTCTACCCATCCAGACCATGGTTTCTCAACCCTGACGTGAAAGGATCCACATCCAAAAATGAGGGTAGTTCATTTCAGTCCATCATCCCACTCAATCACTGACTGTTCTGCTGTGTTACATTGCTGGGACAAAATTACTGCCAAATGTGGCTGTGTTTAGTTGTGGCATCGCACTTATCTGGTGAGGTCACCAAATGCATTTCACATAGGTCACTGAATATCAGATGACACCATTGTCTAGTCACTAATGACCTGGGCTGGATTTGAATTAGCAGCTTAGAAGTGAAAAGCTGTTTAATCCATTACCACTGGCAAAGTCAGTGTTATTCTACATTGCAATATACTTATGGGTTGTGAAGGCATGATACTGTGAAGGGGGATGTCACTGGATACTCTGCTCACTGCTGTGGCACAGCCTTGTGGCTGTGTGTGGGGATACCTCTCAACCCAGTCTGACATCCTCTCCTTTGGTTGCTTGTCCTGTAGCTCTTCTCCCCACCCCCTGCCTCCGGGTTAGGTTACTCCCTCTTCATGGTTTGGCCCTCTGCCCAGGTCACTGAAGTCCTCCCCTGCCAGAGTATCAAAGTCCCATTAGATGATCGTCTCAGGCAGTCTTCTGGTCCCCTACTCCATCTGTGCTGCTTCCCCAGTGGCCGCTAGGGGAAACTGGGCCTGCTCACTACTCCAGGTTCCAGCCCAGGGACCCTCCAACCAGCGGCCAAGGTCTGCACTGTCCCAAACCTTGCTGCTGTTTTCCTGGGCTGTTTCCAACTTTGCCTCTATCAGACTCCTTCTCCACCCTCCTCTGGGTACACCCTTCCCTCAGGGCCAGGATGCCATGGCTTCTATTCTCCCCCTGGTTTCCTCTTTTCCCTCTCTCTGCCCAGAGAGTGACTTCAGGGCTTCTCTACTGCAGCCCCCTTCTTACTCTGCTTCCTGGTTTTGTAGCCACTTAGCCTGTCCCTTGCCTCACCGGCATTTATCATCAACTAAAAGCTTACCAACCCTGACTCCCCCAGGTGCAGCCTGTTACAGGGCAAATTGGCCCCTTCTTTCTGCTCTCTACACGTGCCTCTACTGATGTGAGGTAGGCACCCCATCCCAGGCAGTGATCCTTCTAATCCTGCCCCCCTTCCTTATGCAAGTATTGCTTATCCAGACCCACAGAAGTAGAGTTAGAGCCGAGTGAAATGCTTCTGACTAATATTTTATTTGCCACATTGACTGAAGTTGAATTTCATGTCAAATTCGGTGAATAGTTTCAACTGAAAAAAGATTTTTAAAATATTTTCAAAATGAAACATTTCAATTTTTTTAAACAATTGTTTTTATTTTGGGTCAACCTGAAACAATTTTTCAAACAAAAAATCAAGTATGCGCATAGCTCTAGATACAATTATCTATGGAAAAGACAGACACAGATAGAAAAGATTGTAAAGTCAGTTGTCCCTCTTCCCTTGTATTAATCCTATCATATATCCCCTCTGCCACCAGAATTGACAGTGAGATGCAAGCCTTAGCTTCTAATGTTTGACTCAACGGGGGCGAGGGGTGTCAAATCCTGCTAACTGTTATACAGGTATAAATCCACAGTGACTCCAATGAACGGACTGGAGTTACTCTGGAGTTAACTAGTGTAAAGTTTGAGCAAAAATAGGCCCTGGGAATTCATTTTAAAATCTTTCAGATATGTAAACAGATGGATAAATCAAACACATTCTTAGATCAAGCTGTACCAGAAGAAACATCTCATCTGACTTATGGTGGCAGTAAGATGCTATGATGACAGTTAACAATAGAGAAGGGAGACTAAATAGGGGATGGGACTTTTTTCCCCTACTAAACTCTCATGATTTAATACAAGGCATGCACTGTTAATGGTGGCTTTGAGTGATACCTGTATGTTTTATAGGTTTATAAATTGGTTGTAGTAAAATCTTATATATCCTATATCACTAGGTATTGTTTCAGCCTATTACAGGATATATCTATCTAGAGTTGACTGAATTGTATTAATCTGATCCTAGTTTAATGATGCCTTAACGTTTTTATGAGAGAATTTAATGTTTGCAATATCCATGTTCCTTATTTGAAAGTGTGACTTATAGGTTCTCATCGTCCTTAAATTATGAAATCCTTCAGCTAATAAAGGAAAATGATTATGGTTTGTAAAAAAAGGCAAAATCATTTAACAATCTATATAACTGCCTAATGTAGGTCTTTGCATAATAATTGTAATTTAGCCATTAGGAATTCTAAAGGCAGTTATCAGTCATTTGCTGCAATACTGAGGAATAAGGGAAAACTCAAATCGTGTAAGGGTTCTACACTTTCAAAAGGGAGAGAAAAAATACACCCTGAATCAATAATGCACTTAGCAGTAAAAATAGTTGTTAGTTCCCCTGAAATAGCCAGTTGTTGATGGTAATTTTTCCAATTATGTAATATTAAGTTGTCAGCTTTGCCCCTTTTCCCTTTCTTTGATAAATGCAAAATGATCATCATTTGATGCTTGTATTTTTGTTAGCAGAACAGTGATGGGCAAAGCTCAAAAATAGAGAGAGCTTCCAGCTGCCAAATTTAAAATGAGTTTTGAAGAAAGTGTCTGTTAAACACACAGTTAAGTAACTTGCTCAAGGTCACCCAGTAAGCCTGAAGCCGATTTGGTGCATAATATAGTGGTGGCCCTTCATAACTTGCCCTCATAAGACGACTAAATTTAAATTGCCTTCATATCTGTAGTATTCCTTATCATTCCCCCTACTTACATGGGCAATAGTGTACTGGAATTCTGCAAATAATGAGCTCAGGTAACAGGCTTTATTATCTACGGCAATTGGCAAGTCACTAAGGGCAACCACTGTAGGTATGTCACACAGTATACCTACATAATAGCTATTGCAGGAGTATGTGTTAAACAGTCAAGATCTTCCTCTGTTAAAGTGTACTTCTGCTGTGGCATGGCTGTTTATAATGAGTTCCATTATACCTGCAGTGCAAGCTGAAGGAGTCCATAATAAAAAGTGCTAAATGAGTGAACCTTACAAGTGCTATAACAATCCTATCACAGGAACACCAATTATTATCGATGTTCCCGTAGTGGAACACTGTCTTAACACCAGCTATGGCATTCCTCTCCCCCACCTCCTCGCAATCTTTTCTCACTTCACCTATGTTTGCTCTACAATATAATTTATATACCATCAGGCGTGGCAGGGCAGGCTTTCAACTACTGTCAGATGTTGCAACACACAACAGCTAGAATTGATGACAATCTTGCCCTGGGTATAGAGAATGAATTCAGACTCTTATAATGCTAGTTGCCATTTAGAAAGGTCAGCTTTTGCCCATACAATAGTATCTGAGAGACCTCTTTTCCCCCTTATACTTACTGTGGTAACTATTCTGTGTGTTTTGGGAAAATGCTGACTTTATTGGTGACCACCTTATACTCAGATTGATTTTAATAATATGTGATCCATTCTTTGAGACCAGACTATCAGCTGGAGATTCTGAAAATATAAGCATCAATGGCTTGATTGAGGATAGATTTTTCATAAGTTATTGATACACCTTGACTAAATTAATAATGGTGCAACCCCAAGTGAGTTAGTAAAGATGCCAGGTTAATAATGGTGACAAAAATAATATATTCTCATGTAGGCTGCTGGATATTAGTTTAAACAAATTTGGCTTTGAAGAGTTAGTTTAAATTCTTAATTATAAATTTTATGTATTGTTACAATAGGTTCTTGCCTGTCTCTTTGAAGAGGTTATGTCTCACTTCTGTCACAATCACAAAGCACTTTGAGGAGACTGTTGTTTGGGATGTAATATACATTTTAGTATGTATATTAAAAATCCCACATTGTACTTTGGCTCCAACTTTTGAGTCCATCTGCCATTTAAAGAGATTGGCTGTTGTTGTCTGTAGCACAAAGGCATCAAGAAACAGAACGGTTTCTGAAACAAAATCTGTGATAGAAGTATGATTATGGTCTACTTAGAAGAACTGCTCCCAGTGCATCTACAATGCATACCAGCCAATACAACTTTGGAAGAGCCTACATGGGGGACTTAGGCCTGGTCTACACTACGAGTTTAGGTTGACTTTAGCAGCGTTAAATCGAATTAAGCGTGGACACGTTCACACGACGAAGCCCTTTCTTTCGACTTAAAGGGCCCTTTAAACCGGTTTCTTTACTCCACCTCTGACGAGGGGATTAGCGATAAAATCTGCCTTAGCGGGTCGGAATTGGGGTAGTGTGGATGGAATTCGACGTTATTGGCCTCCAGGAGCTATCCCACAGTGCTTCATTGTGACCGCTCTGGACAGCACTCTCAACTCAGATGCACTGACCAGGTAGACAGGAAAAGTCCCGCGAACGTTTGAATTTCATTTCCTGTTTGCTCAGCGTGGAGAGCACAGGTGACCACGCAGAGCTCATCAGCACAGGTAACCGTGATGGAGTCCCAGGATCGCAAAAGAGCTCCAGCATGGACAGAACGGGAGGTACGGGATCTGCTCGCCATATGGGGAGATGAATCAGTGCTAGCTGAACTCCATAGCAGTAAACGAAATGGCAAAATATTAGAAAAGGTCTCCAAGGCCATGAAGGACAGAGGCCATAACAGGGACGCACAGCAGTGCCGCGTGAAAATTAAGGAGCTACAGCAAGCCTACCACAAAGCCAGAGAAGCAAATGGAAGGTCCGGGGCAGAGCCGCAAACATGCCGCTTCTACGCGGAGCTGCATGCCATTCTAGGGGGTGCAGCCACCACTACCCCAACTGTGTGCTATGACTTCCTCACTGGAGAAACACACAGGGAAGCGTGTTCGGGGTACGAGGAAGATGAGGATGGAGATAATGTAGATAGCTCACAGCAGCAAGGAAGCGGAGAAACCGGTTTCCCCAACAGCCAGGATATGTTTGTCACCCTGGACCTGGAACCAGTAACCGCCGAACTCACCCAAGGCGTGCTCCCAGACCCTGAGGGCACACAGGGGACCTCTGGTGAGTGTACCTTTGTAAATATTACACATGATTTAAAAGCAAGCGTGTTTAATGATTAATGATTAATTTGCCCTGGCAATCGCGGCCAGTACAGCTACTGGAAAAGTCTGTTAATGTGTATGAGGATGGAGCGGAAATCCTCCAGGGACATCTCCAGAAAGCTCTCCTTCATGTACTTCCAAAGCCTTTGCAAAAGGTTTCTGGGGAGGGCTGCCTTATCCCGTCCGCCATGGTAGGACACTTTACCACGCCAGGCCAGTAGCACGTAGTCTGGAATCATTGCATAACAAAGCATGGCAGCGTATGGTCCCGGTGTTTGCTGGCATGCAGACAACATCCATTCCTTATCGCTCTTTGTTATCCTCAGGAGAGTGATATCATTCACAGTCACCTGGTTGAAATGGGGCGATTTTATTAAGGGGACATTCAGAGGTGCCCCTTCCTGCTCTGCTGAACAGAAATATTCCCCGCTGTTAGCCACGTGGTGGGGGGGGAGGGTGAAGTGATCATCCCAGAGAATTGGGTGTGGGGGGGGGATGGGAGTTAGTTGGGTTTGTGCTGCATGTTAACCCGGAAACCGCAGCCCCTCCTTTTACATTGCAAACCCATTTTAAATGGCCAACCCAATGGGTGCTTGGTATGGGAAATGAGAGCGCTACTGTTTGAAACCATTCCCACATGTTAAGAAGGTTAAAAAAGCCAAAAGACTGTGTCTTACCATGGCTGCCTGCAAGCCGAAATCTGTTGCCTGGCACTGCGTGAGTGATCTCTCACACCAAACCGGCAGGCCCTCAATATAAGAGGAAAAATGCGACCTTGTAACGAAAGCACATGTGCTGTGTAATGTGAACAGCAAAATTTAACGTGAAAGAGTGTACCCATTGTTCTCTAAAATGTCTTTTTAACCACCTTTCCCTTCTCCTCCACCAGCTGCAAATGTTTCTCCTTCACAGAGGCTAGTGAAGATTAGAAGGAGAAAACGGAGGACGCGGGACGATATGTTCACGGAGCTCCAGATGTCCTCCCACGCTGACAGAGCACAGCAGAATGCGTGGAGGCAGTCAATGTCAGACTACAGAAAAGCACAGTATGAATGAGAGGAGAGGTGGTGGGCTGAATCGCGGGATGAACAGAGCAAGTGGTGGGCTGAAGATGATAGGTGGCGTCAGCTTGCAGACAGAAGGCAAGAGTCGATGCTCCGGCTGCTGGAGCATCAAACTGATATGCTCCAGCGTATGGTTGAGCTGCAGGAAAGGCAGCAGGAGCAGACACCGCCGCTACAGCCCCTGTGTAACCAACAGCCCTCTTCCCCAAGTTCCGTAGCCTCCTCACCCAGACTCCCAAGAACACGGTGGGGGGGCCTCCGGCCACCCAGTCACTCCACCCCAGATGATTGCCCGAGCATCAGAAGGCTGGCCTTCAATAAGAGTTAAAGTTTTAAACTGCAGTGTGTCCTTTTCCTTCCCTCCTCCCCCACCCATCCCGGGCTACCTTGGCAATTATTCCCCTAGTTGTGTGATGAATTAATAAAGAATGCATGAATGTGAAGTAACAATGACTTTATTGCCTCTGCAAGCGGTGCTCGAAGGGGGGAGGGGAGTGTGGGGTGGTTGGTTTACAGGGAAGTAGAGTGAACCGGGTGGGAGGGGGGGCAGAGGGTTCATCAAGGAGAAACAAACAGAAGTTTCACACCGTAGCCTGGCCAGTCACAAAACTCGTTTTCAAAGCTTCGCTGATGCGCACCACTCCCTGCTGTGCTCTTCTAACTGCCCTGGTGTCTGGCTGCACAAAATCAGCGGCCAGGCGATTTGCCTCAACCTCCCACCCCGCCATAAATGTCTCCCTCTTACTCTCACAGAGATTGTGGAGCGCACAGCAAGCAGCAATAACAATGGGGATATTCTTTTTGCTGAGGTCTGAGCGAGTCAGTAAGCTGCGCCAGCGCGCTTTTAAACGTCCAAATGCACATTCCACCACCATTCGGCACTTGCTCAGCCTGTAGTTGAACAGGTCCTGACTACTTTCCAGGCTGCCTATGTACGGCTTCATGAACCATGGCATTAAGGGGTAGGCTGGGTCCCCAAGGATCACGATAGGCATTTCAACATCCCCAACGGTTATTTTCTGGTCCGGGAAGAAAGTCCCTTCCTCCAGCTTTCAAAACAGAGCAGAGTGCCTGAAGACGCGAGCATCATGTACCTTTCCCGGCCATCCCACGTTGATGTTGGTGAAACGTCCCTTGTGATCCATCAGGGCTTGCAGCAGCATTGAAAAGTACCCCTTGCGGTTTATGTACTCGGTGGCTTGGTGCTCCGGTGCCAAGATAGGGATATGGGTTCCGTCTATGGCCCCACCACAGTTTGGGAATCCCATTGCAGCAAAGCCATCCACTATGGCCTGCACGTTTCCCAGAGTCACTACCCTTGATATCACCAGGTCTTTCATTGCCCTGGCAACTTGGATCACAGCAGCCCCCACAGTAGATTTGCTCACTCCAAATTGATTCCCGACTGACCAGTAGCTGTCTGGCGTTGCAAGCTTCCACAGGGCTATTGCCACTCGCTTCTCAACTGTGAGGGCTGCTCTCATCCTGGTATTCTGGCGCTTCAGGCAGGGGAAAGCAAGTCACAAAGTTCCATGAAAGTGCCCTTACGCATGCGAAAGTTTCGCAGCCACTGGGAATCGTCCCACACCTGCAGCACGATGCGGTCCCACTAGTCTGTGCTTGTTTCCCGGGCCCAGAATCGGCGTTCCATGGCATGAACCTGCCCCAGTAACACCATGATTTCCACATTGCTGGGGCCTGTGCCTTGTGAGAGGTCTATGTCCATGTCAATTTCCTCATCACTCTTGTCGCCGCGCTGCAATCGCCTCCTCGGCTGGTCCTGGTTTTGCTTTGGCATGTCCTGGCTCTGCATATACTCAAGGACAATGCGCGTGGTGTTCATAGTGCTCATAATTGCCGCGGTGATCTGAGCGAGCTCCATGATCCCAGTGCTAGCTATGGCGTCTGGTCTGAAAAAAGGTGCGAAACTAGTATCTGACGGACCGGGGGAGGGAGGGAGGGGCGAGTGACGACATGGCGTACAGGGAATTAAAATCAACAAAGGTGGCTGTGCATCAGGGAGAAACACAAACAACTGTCACACAGAATGGCCCCCCCCCAAAGATTGAACTCAAAACCCTCGGTTTAGCAGGCCGTTGATTTGACGGAGGGAGGGGGAAGCAAATGAATACAGAACAAATCTATTTTTTACATCTTAAGCTGGCAGACGACGGTGCAGCATGACTGATAGCCCTCAGCATCTTCTGGGTGCTTGGCAGAAAATACTGGGCGCTTGGCAGAAAATAGAATACTACGACTGATAGCCATCATCGTCAAGACAGTTCGATAGGACTGAGCATGTCTGCCCAGGTGCCCATGATTGACAGCCACTGCAGTATGACGACGATGGATACCAATCGTAATATACCATCTTCTACCAAAAGGCAAGGGGCTGCTGCTGTGTAGCAATGCAGCCCCACGTTTGCCAGCACCCAGATCACCCTCGGCCTCTTCTGGGTGCTTAGCAGAAACTACTGGGCTCTTGGCAGAAAATGGCATACTACGACTGATAGCCATCATCGTCATTGTGAAGGCAGCAGAATATGACTGGGGGGATGGGGGACTGGGGGACATACAGAGTTCCAGCCACTGCTGTACAACGACGACGGTTACCAGTTGTAATACACCATCTACTGCCAAAAGGCAAGGGGCTGGTGCAATGCAGCCCTACGGCTGCCAGCACCCAGATCGCTGATGAAGGCTACCAGTCATGCTGCACCGTCTACCGCCAAAAGGCAATTAGCTGCTGCTGTGAAGCAATGCAGTACCACGTCTGCCAGCACCCAGATGACATATGGTGACGGTGAGCTGAGCTGAGCGGGCTCCATGCTTGCCGTGGTATGTTGTCTGCACAGGTAACCCAGGTAAAAGGCGCGAATCTATTGTCTGCCGTTGCTCTGACGGAGGGGGAGGGGCCTGACGACATGTACCCAGAACCCCCCGCGACACTGTTTTGCATCTTTCAGGCATTGGGATCTCAACCCAGAATTCCAAAGGGCGGCGGAGACTGCGGGAACTGTGGGATAGCTACCCATAGTGCAATGCTCCGGAAGTCGACGCTAGCCTCGGTACTGTGGACGCGGTCCGCCGACTAGAGCACTTAGAGCATTTTATGTGGGGGGACACACAATCGGCTGTATACAACCGATTTCTATAAAACTGGCTTCTATAAATTCGACCTAATTTCGTAGTGTAGACATACCCTTAGACAGCCTCAAATTACATACAATTCTGAAGTTCATTAAACATGAAGCAGAAAAAAAAAATTGTGCACCGCTAAATTTCTATAGGAACATTCTAAAGAGCACTGGGCCAAATTTAATGTTGGTGTAAGTGGGGGCAACGTTCTGGTTTTTTATTTGAAAGTGTTTGTATTATGTAGTTCAGGCTTCATTCTAAAAAGTCTGTGTGGTGCAAGATATTGGTGATAAATATACAGATACGGACTTGATCCAAATGAAAGTCTTTTCATT
The DNA here is from genome assembly GCF_002925995.2 of Terrapene triunguis. Classification (NCBI taxonomy): domain Eukaryota; kingdom Metazoa; phylum Chordata; order Testudines; family Emydidae; genus Terrapene; species Terrapene triunguis. Next base: position 2,709,800 of record NW_020664463.1, on the reverse strand, counting down.
GACTTCAGTGGGTGTTGGATCCGTTTGTATAACACCACTAGTCTGAAGATGGGATCAGAGGGCCATATGCTGTCATTTTGTTTTATGGAAAACTATACTCACATTAATGAAGATTTCCATGTGTGGCCTGATGGCAAGTTATAGCTATAATGTTTAGAACTATTTTTGCCTTATTTACAGTATAATAAATACTTCCAAGAGAGCTATCTGAGACATTCTTTCAGAACTAACTGTTCTTTGGTTTAAGCTAATATAATACACCATTTCAGGTTAATTATTTTAGTTAAGCCATAAAGCTCTATTTAAATATAAATAGCAAGAAACTGGGCTATTAATAATTATTGCAAATGTCACTGATTTCAGATTATAAAATTTAATAGACTATCACCATTAAAACATGTGCTCTCTGTAATTACACTGTGTACCAACTTGTGCTTTATTCTCTCTGGTGGATAATTAATGAACACTCTTTTTAATGCTTCTGCCTGATGAAACACTTTTCTTTGAAAGAAAACAGGAATTTGCCAGGAGGCTGCTGAGGTGTGGAGGTTGAACAATACTTCCCACAGATGTGGAGTTGGGCCAAGCTGTGAGTGGGAGAGACAGCTAAATGTTTTTCTTATTAAAAAAATAAGTCTTCTTTTGGTAAACATGGCCATGATTTAGTAAGATACTTACGCATGTGCTTAGTCCATCCCAATTAAGCAGTTGCCATTTTGGCCAAAGCAAAGGAGAACCCCCCAGAACTAGAAGCATAAGTCTCTACAGCTTGAACTAAAGAGCCAGGCTCTGTGGCTAGGGATGCAACAGACTCATCTTTGTGGTTCAGACACAGGTGGGGATATAGGACACACACTGAACAGTGGGTTCCTCTTTGTTTAATAAGGATGGATCTGAGCATATGCTCAACTTAATAAAGACCTATATATTGCACATATAGAGGGATGATTTTTTTGTTTATTTAGGAGAAGTCAAGTCAAAGAAAAGAAGTGTTTAGTTGCTCAGGCTAGCCTCTGTGTGTCTGATCATTTCATCGAAATTCTTTTCACCTTCTCCCTCTGAGTCTTATACATGGCACAGATATATTTGAGACAAACAATGAGAATATTAAAATTTTCATTTTAGCTTAAGATCAAACACTGTTCTGTATAGGTTAAAGAAGCTATTTACATACATTTACTCATAGTTTCAAGCTAGGTGGATGAGAAATTCCATGGAATATGTATTTAAAGGCAGCTTTTTAGGTGCTCTAGCAAGTTGAGGGGGAAGGGAGGTGGGAAGTACATGCTAATCAATACATTACAATAGCATAACAGGTAATACTGTTTGGGAAATCAGGAAACCTGAATTTTACTTCCATCTCTGCCATAGGGTAAAATTGCCAAAAGTACCTAAGTCCTGTTCCAATGACTCTTTTTGTATTTAATACAAGGTGGAATATCTTAAACATGAGAGAATCAGGGAGACCCAACCCAGAATATTTTATAGCCTTGTGATTAGGGCACTCACCTGGGTTCAAGTCCCTGCTTCAAATCAAGTAGAGTGGGGATCTGAACCATGCTCTCCCACTTCCCAGGTGAGTGCTCTAACCAGTGGGATCTTATGTATTGGAGATGGGGCACCACCATCACCAATCTTTATGAGAAAGGGCTGACCTGGTTTAGGTGCCAACATTCAAGAAAGGGTTCATGGTCATGAATCCCAAGTGGAGATAGGCACCTAACTCCCTTTGAGAGGCAGGGCTTAGGCCACACCCCTTTTCTCTGTTTCCTACTGGCTAGCATAGGCAGCTCCCCACTCAGCATGCTGGCTTCTGTGAATCCCTTTCTAGGTGCTTAGTTCTCCCCATGCATTGTATGGGGCGTCTGGATGCCTAACATGGAGTTGTGAATTCCACTAATTAGGAGTTGCAATGCCTAAGCGCCAGCTGGGAATCTTGCCCTAGGGGGCCTAAGTCCCATTTTCAAAAATGACTTATGTCCCTATGTATCTAAATCATTTTTGAAAATGGGATGTAGGCTCCCAAATCACGTAGGCACTTTTGAACATGTAACCCTAAGTCACTTACCTCCCTGTGCCTCAGTTCACTATCTGTAAAATGAGCACAATAATACATATCCATCTATAAAAAGAGCTTTGAAATTTTCAGAGGAAAGGTGCCATGTGTATGAAAATATTTATTATTACATTTTAACAGGGAGCCAGAAACTTTTGCAATGAGTGAAATAAGCATCTAGAAATCAATCCAAGGGGGTCTTTATTCAAAGAGCTGAGTGTATCAATTTATAAAATTAGTGCAACTAGCAAATCCTAGCTGCTAATGTCAACATATCACCCTAATGCAGAAGACATACGGCAATAGATGAGATAGTAAATATGTTCTGAGGCGAGGTTAATATTTGTTATACTTGATGCTATTTAATACTTTAAATCAAGTAATGCATAAGGGCCTAGACTTCAGAAGAGTTGTTGAGCACTCAGAGCTCCCATGGACTCGACAGGAATCTGGATACTTAGTGGCTTGTGAAAATCAGGCATCAAACCTATTCAGTACCACATCCCTGTCCTTTATGACACACAGTGGGTAGATCTACACTAGGGAGGGAGGTCGACCTAAGATACGCAACTTCAGCTACGCAAATAGCGTAGCTGAAGTCGGCGTATCTTAGGTCGATTTACCTGGCCGTGAGGCTGGTCGCAAGTCGACCGCTGCCACTCCCCCGTCGACTCTGCTTCCGCCTCTCGCCGCGGTGGAGTTCCGGAGTTGAAGGCAGAGCAATCGGGGATCGATTTGATCATGTCTACACTAGATGCGATAAATCGATCCCCGATAGATTGATCACTACCCGCCGATCCAGCGGGTAGTGTAGACATACCCAGTGATACCAAGTTACTCAAAGGTTGGAATTAACCCATGCACAGAGGGCCCAGTACAACACCTATTCACCACGTAAGGTCTGTTTTTGAAATTACACTTAAGCCCTCAGTGTCCATAGACTTTGTGATAGGCCTTCTGTGTAGGAGTGAATTTCACCCCAACAGAAATCATATGTTCCATGCTTGAGAACTGCACTGATCAGATTAATAGAGGAGAACAGATTTGGATAAATACAGATCTCTCCAAATTTCAGCAGTCTGTTCCTGCCTGAGTGTGATGAAACTCAGATCGCTCAGGTTGCTTTTTCTCCCCCAGAAAATCACCCTTAAAAGTGGTGCTTCTAGGAAATGACAAAATTAGATCAGAAACGGTGACTGGCTTGCATATGTGACTTCCTGGCTCTTTTAGTTTGCAAGCTCTCTGGGTCGCTTAAAGTGTCTTCCTCTGCATTCTATACAGTTTTAAGTATACTAAGAGCACTGAGTAAATAATAAAGGATAGGTAGGCTCAACCCACACATTTTAATCCAATTTCAACAACCCCAAAACTTGAGAGTGTTCATACTTCTAGGTCCCATTTTATGATAAATAATGAACAGTAGTGTATTAAAACAGCAGAAAGCATTATTAGGCCTTGGCTACACTCAGGACTTCCCAGCGCTGCCGCAGCAGCGCTGTGAAGTGCGAATGTAGTCGCGCCGCCAGCGCTGTGAGACCTCTCTCGCAGCGCTGTGAGAGCTCCACCTCTCCGAGGGGAATAGCTTGCAGTGCTGCGAGCGAGCGTGCAGCGCTGCAGGCTCTGATTACACTCGCGCTTTACAGTGCTGTACTTGCTGCGCTCGGTGGGGGTGCGTTTTCACACCCCTGAGCACAGCAAGTTGCAGCGCTGTACAGCGCCAGTGTAGCCAAGGCCTTAGGTTGCTGCCAGTTAGTCTCTCTCCTCTGCCCCAAATACTATGGATAGTCAGAAAAATCAACACTTTGAGGCAATAACCAAACTATTCAGATAGTTAGCTAAAACTACTCTGTAGTTCAAGTTTTCAGAAAGACTAGTGATTGTGGTTTTTGGTACCCAGCTTGAGAGCTGAAACACCTTTAAAAGGACCTTAATTTCAAAATATTGAATATCTGCCCTCTGAAAGTCTAGACCTTTAAGTATCACATGCATCCAACGAAGTGGGCATTCACCCACGAAAGCTTATGCTCCAATACATCTGTTAGTCTTAAAGGTGCCACAGAACTCTCTGTTGCTTTTTATAGACCTTTAAGGTGTCTCCGGTCGGGCTCCCTAAAATTGATCCATCTAGAACTTCTCACTTTGGAGAATTTACGTTGCCATATATGAGAACTCCAGCCTAGCTCTGTGACACTAGGCAAAAGGGGTTTGCAATGAAACAAAGCTTTGCAGGTTTTCATCTTCTGTTGTGAACAATTTATGCCAATCTTTTGTTTTCCTCTAAGGTGTTCTGCGTGCCAGAAAAGAGCACTGGTAATGTCATGCAAAGTGACAGTTTTTCTGATTGATTAAATATGGTGCCGAGATGTGTCTTCTGTCCTATTGGAAAGTAAGAGGAGTGGAATCCTGTGGGCTGGAACAATGTGCCAGCTTTGTCTCTCCTAGTTGCCATTGTGTTACAACTTAGACTACGCGGGAGAGTGCAGGAAATGTTCATACTTAATTCAACAGCTCAACACAATCTCCTCAGAGAAGTAAACAAATTAAACTGAAGTGGAGGCAGTGTGACCTTGGGCACGGCAAATCACTTCACCTCTCTGTGCCCAAGTTTTTGCTCCAAACCTTGTCAGTCTAGATTGTAAACTCTTCAGGGCAGGGACCACGTCTTGCAGTGGGTTTACATAGCACTTATCACAACTGAACCTCAGTCTTGGTTGGGGCCTGCAGGCACTACTGCAGTCCAAAAAACAATAATTGACATAACACCTTGAAGGGCTTTACAAAGGTCCTTCATTTACCTCTGAAAATACACCTCTTCTTGTGTTATATTAAAGAGTTGCTATTTCCCAGAGCACTGTCACACAGGATGAGAATGGAAGAGAAGGGCCATATCTACTTGGAGCTGCAGGGGGAATTTTGGGTAAAAGGCATGTAATTGCCTGACCTGGAACAGGCAGGATTTGATAGTTAACACACCTACTCTTGTGAAAAGCTCCATGGGATCTCAGGGTATATCTACAATTAAAATTCTTCAGTGGCACAGCTGCAGCACTGGGGTTCTCCTGTTGCTATAGTTAATCCACCTCCCCAAGAGGCGGTATCTAGGTCAATGGAAGAATTTCCCTGTCTATTTCTGGGGGTTAGGGTTGGCTTATCTACACCATACCGGGGTGTGGATTTTTCATGCCCCTGTGAGAGGTAGCTATGCCGATCTAAGTTCCCAGCATAGACCAGCCCCTAATGTCCACAACAATCTTCAAGTTTTATACCTCATCCAAAAGAGATGTGTTTATACCTCATCCGTAATGGCTTTGTAAATTCTATACTAAAAGAGTGGGGTTTTTTTGTTGTTGTTGTTAAATGATGCAAACATTTAGGGCACAAAGTTTTCCCATATACAAACCTCACTGAACATCTTCATCGGCTTTCAAGCACATTAAATTTACTGCTCACTATCAACATTGATCCCATGTATGTTACTGATTAATCTTTTCCTTTTATCTCAAGCTATAAATAACTGGATAGTCATGAACTTAAAAAAACAACAACAGTTTCTGGGGAAAAAGCCCTACAGTCAGGGTTTGGGTTGGTTTTTTTTCCATTTTTATTTTTGACAGGCCTATACATGAAGATAAGAACCTTGTTGTGATGCTGAATAGCCTATCTGGGTATGGTTTTGCTCTAAACATATGGCTGTAAAATTCAGAACAGATATATCATTTGGTGCAGTCCAGATAATTGATTCATAAGTCAGCTGCATCAGGCAGGTTTTGATGGTATCTTTATAAATAGGTTGGTGCTTTCAAAGTGCCTGATGGTATCTCTCATATTGACATGAAAGGCGTTTGGAGGTTGGAATATGCTAGTTACACAACTTGTACTCTTAGTGCAGTTCATAGGGGCTGTTTTGTTTTTCAGAACACTTGAACAAATAAACCACCTTACAAACAGAAAAAATATCACCAATTGCTTATGTCCGGTACTTTAACTGATTTTGGGCTCCAAATTTAGATTTTGTTTAGAAAAAAAAAAAGGTTTTACAAAAGTTAATATGAATAGGTATGTTAACTTAAACAAACCAACTCAAATTCAATTAAAAGAAATTTTCTTGGATCTAAGTATTTCCGTCGTGTTTGCAACCCACAAACGAGAACAAGAAGGAGAATATAAAACCAGCTAGAAACAAATATGAAACTGATATATAAATTGTCATTATCCCTAAGGAGTGAAATGCAGGAGTAAGCAAGCAGCTTAAACAGTCAATAGTAAAGTGGTTAGATCTGGGATTTTCAAAGGGATATAGCAGAATTAGGCACCCAATTCCCACTGGCTTTCAATCTAAATCTAATTGACAGGACTCTGTTAATGGATGCAAAATACCCGGTATATGGATCTGACTTTCAATGGTAGTTGTGCACATAACTCCCTTAGGCTTCTTTGGAAATCATTGCTTGGATTTTTAATTTCAGGTTTAGTAAGTGATGTCATCGATAAAAAAAGAGTGTTTCTTCTTAGATGGAGATGTTTTAAATTGGCAGTGTCTGCTTCCTCTGTCTCATATATACTAATTATAGCAAAGCATTCCCACAGCAAAGTGTGAGAGAGAAAAGCATGCTTCTAAAAATTACAAATATTCACATCTCTTGGTAGGATTAACTGAAAATATTACACATTTTCTACAAAATGATATTTTTACTCCCTAGACATTCTGGCTTCCTATATACTGTACCAATATTTATATTGGCCTTGCTTAAAATTTTCCCTTCACTAGAATTTACATTTTCAATCATGCCGTGATATACCGGTAAAAGAAATGAAACAATATCTGGTACACAATGACACATCTGGATATCTACAAACTACATCATACTAAGAGAACATTTTACTTTATACTCTATGTTAGTGCTTTATACTGTAAACTTTCATATGAGCCTGGGATGCATTTATTTGCTATATTATAATAAAACTTGATAAAAAGATATACCTGTTGTTCTTTGGGGATAACAGAACAAACCATTTGACTAATTCAATAATAGATTAATTATCCATTGATACAATAAGTGTTAATGATTGAAAAAGATCAGTCACTGAAGATAACTTAAGCAGTGATTCACTTAAATCATTGGAAGGTTTTGAATTGACTTCAGTGGGGTTTGCATCCAAAGTCATCTCTTTTCTGTAAATGGTGATCTTTTCCACATTGGACTGAGTTTCAAATAAACCCTGACTGTGGCTTTAGATTGAAGTCACCTTGGGAAACTCTGTGGTCTTGCTTGGTTGCGGCTTAGCAGCAGGTACAACTTGTTGACTGGAGCTGAGTTTTGCTTTGAGGTTTGGGTCCATTTGAATCCCAAATTTAAATGGAAACCTAGGGGCACAAACCTGTGGAAAGCAAAACTCACCATGCAAACCAAAATATACAGAAAAGTCCTGATAGAAAGTCCATTGAAGTAAATGGAAAGAATCCCACTGGTTTGAAAAATGAAAGGCTTCCATTGATTTCAGTCAATAGGCTTTGGATCAGCCCCTAAGCCCCGCAAAATGAAAATTCTGAGTTCTGCACAGGTCTAATCCAAACCTTTGCAATGTTCTGGGCTGCAAATTTCACATAAACCGACTTGGGAAAATCTCAAGCTCAGAGATGGGCCTGAACTGGAAAATTCAGATCCAGATTTCAACTCCCTGTCCCCAAATTTCAGAGGTCTTCATCTGAGCATATTTCTACTCAGCACTCCAGTTGGGCTGGAAAAGTAGCACAAATATCATCTTTCAGCTTATTTGGGTATTTCCCTGGAAACTGGGTGGTATAGAATAAAATAAGCACGCAACAAATAAAAAGTTACATCTGTAAATGCAGCCACTGGAAAGGCATAAACTTTTGTAATCCTGACACATACCAGGTGGCTGGGACCAAGAAATAAAATTCAATCTCTTAGCATTATTCCTGTATATCACAACAGCATTATACCACCACCCACTGATTTCAAACCTACAGAAAGAATTGTGTCTGCTTTAGAATGAGTTTTGGGAAAAGGTCTGAGCCAGTTGTTAGTTCATCTAGATCAGTTTGTCCATCTTTACCATATGAATCAAATATTATGATTATTGTGTTTCCCCAGAGTCACTATATTAGAGCTTTTACCCTTTTCCAGAAGTTCACAATTAACTACTTAATTTAAATGGGAAGTAAATCTACAAAGAAAAGTTTTACCTTATAAAATGTACAAAATTCAAAATTCTCGTGTCTTTATTCTGAGGTTCTGTGTTAAGCTAAGACCTCCCATGCCCCCTAGTGGACCACCATGTTATTGCTACAGACCATCCAGTGCTCTAGCAATTCTATCCCATTAAAATGGAGAGAAATCTTAGCATTACTTCAGTAAATGAAATGAATATTTTTATTGCACAGATCTTCTGCCTGTGAAGGAGAGTAATTAAAATAATTGATGAGAGTTGCGTTTTTCTAGACCACTACAAAATGCATCTCTTATTTTTTTATGGTCTTAAAAACAGATGGTTATAAACCCACTGGAACTTTAACAAGGGGAAAGGAGGAATGAGATTTGTTTAAAATCCATAGTCAGTGTATATAAAATGCTGCCCAGAATAATTTCAAAACAACCTGTCCCTCCTACCTAGATATGGATAGTGTGTCTTTAAAAAGCATTCAGTGCTTAGTTTAGCTCAAAATTTCCCATCCTCAGCATTATAATAAGGGCAAAGAATTTCTTCAGTGTTGATAGAAATAAAAATATTGATTTTAAATAAACAAACATGTTCATGGATGGTAACTCTTGGAATTCCAGAGTTAATACTTCACCTCAATCTGTCTATTTTTCTAATGTATAGTTGCATATACACCTCTACCCCGATATAACGCGACCCGATATAACACGAATTCGGATATAACGCGGTAAAGCAGTGCTTGGGGGGGGGGGCGGGGAGAGCGGGGCTGCGTGCTCTAGTGGATCAAAGCAAGTTTGATATAATGCGGTTTCATCTATAACGCGGTAAGATTTTTTGGCTCCCGAGGACAGCGTTATATCGGGGTAGAGGTGTAGTATGTTTTAACAGGATAAAAGTTATTTTTTCAGTGTGCTCATAAATGAGTGCCAATAAAGCAAATGGTACAGTATATAAAATCTATAAAACCTAGGACATTTTTTATACTAATTGTGTTTTCAATATACACACAAATTACAATATAAATGTACATTCTTAAAACAACCTCTTATAATTAACCAAGTTGGCATTTATAAAATAGTTAGAAAATTATATAAATATGACTGGCACTTCTATAGATTCATTTGGGATCTTGAAATTAACTTAATGAAACTTTTCATGAACTGCATATATTGAAATCACTTCCCCTTGTCCTGTAATGCAGCTATGTGGAAAGTGCAAGCCATTTGACAATGCACAACAACATTATGCAACAGTTTATAGGTGAAAAAAGAAATACCATGTCCACTTGAATCTGCAAGAGAAATCCCAGAGGGGTGTAATAGTGGGCCTTCTGTGTGTCCTGTGCAACTTTGGGATCATGCTGTCCTGTGGTCTCACTGTGGCAGTTCTGCTCAGTACTGCCCCTTATCCAACACTGTGCCTAAATGCCACAATTTTGCTGTAACTTGTGAGGTAGATTGTAACTTCCCAGTTGGCCAGAATGCTAGGGCTAATACTCCTATATAAAGAAAATAAACTCTGCCACAACATATGATAGTATTTCATTGGGTCAAAAGGAACAGAGAAATTCAAATCTTTCTCCATCTAAACTGTGCCACAGTTTCCATCATTAACATTTCAAGATGCTTTTCCTCTCTCTGTGTGTCTCTGAAAGAGTTTAGAAATAAATCCACTTCTCCAAATCTCTATTTAAAGAGATTATATGCAGAGCTCAACATGAGCAGGAGCTGTCAGCCCTAGCTCTCAGTTTCCCCAGCAGGGGGTGAGTTCCAGCATAGTACTGAATTTAAATGGAGTTTTCATTTTTATAGAAACAATAAAAATAGCGAGGCAAAGAGAAGACGCATTATTTACACAGCTCTGAAAATATATTTGGCGCGTTACAGAGAAATGTGCAGAGAAAGTCCTGCTCCAAAGTGTTAATAAGTTAAGTAATAGATTATAAAGGAACTAAATAAAAAAGAGTTAAAGAAAAAATTTGAAGAAAAGAGGGAAAGAACAGTTAATTGAAGGGCATTTGGGCCTGTTCTACAGCATGTGTTTGCTGCTTTTCCATCTCCTTCCTCTGCCCTGCAACACTGATCTGGATTATACCATTAGAGAAGTCCCCCTACTTTCCCATTCCCCTCCTAATCTCTCCTCCCTGTCTCAGACCTGAGCTGCAGCATTATAGCCATACACTTGCTTGATCATCTTCCGCACGCGTTCTCTCCCAGATATGGGATACCCAATTTTGAAGATTAAAGGTTTGATTATCCAGGCCCTTCACATTGCCTAGCACTTACTCACATGAGTTCTCCTAATGAAGTAAATGAGTCTGCTCATATAGGTAAGTACTGACCAACACATATACAAACTGCCCTAAGAAAGTTCTAATAGTTGGTATAAGCAGTCGCATTTTTGGATGCTTTTATCTGAATCTAGCCTAGACTTCAAAAACTGAGGACCACCCAAACACTTGGTTGGCCTCATATTCATTTTGCTCCAATATAAATATTTATTTGAAAAAAGAAAATGATTTTTAGTAAAGTCCTAGACATTAAAATTAGGAGAAAATCTGGTGATTGTCATATTTTTCACAATGGTGCAAATTTTGAGACCATGTCTTTTACAGCAGGAAGTTACCTTTATGTTGTCATCATAAATTACAAGGCCAAAGTCTTCCTGCAATTAATGTGGGCAACCCCAATGAGAGATGTAACTGAGATCACAATTAGAAAACCATGGTGTTGCACAGGAATAACAGTGTAAAATGTGAACAGCAGAATCTTTATTAGTGGTGATGATGCATGAACCGGAAAGAACCCATCTTCACATTGCAAGCCAAGGCTGAGTTTGCAAAGATGGCAGTTAGAAAAAAAAATATTTTCATTGTCAACAGAACAGATTTTCTCTGGCATCACTGAAACAAACATGGAATTGTCACAATGCTATTTTTATAGACTCACTTTTCAAACTTGAACTGCACTTTAAGGTGCTTCAATAGGTTGTCTTTCTTTGCAAGACTGAAATATTGTCCATAAAAGGCATATAAATGTGTATATTAAGGGACTGCCAATCTAGTATTAACATTTTTGGATTTCAAGTGGTTAAGCAGCTAGTGAATAGTATTTACTAGAGTTGATTTCAAACCTTGGAAATAGTCACCATCACAGAACTAGGAATGGGTGGGAAAAATAAGTTCAAAGTTCTACCGCTGAACACAAAGTTTGGCAGATATGAACAAAAAATCCTTCTACACATGCTTCAGAGATGGTGTCCCAAAATACATGCTTGCTACTGACAGGCTTCTGGAATACATGATGTGAAATTATGATGTCAATAACGCAATGCAAGTGGACACTGCAATACAAGTGCTTTCTCCAAAATCATGATGCTGTTTGGCACACGATTGTAGCTGATTTGGACAGACTCTGATTTCCACCTACTGCTCAGCCCTATACAGAACTCACCTCTCCAACTTTAAAATTGCAAATCATATGAATATCAGTTATGAAGTCATAGTGGGTCCTGGCAGGCAGAAATAAACTTCTCTCTTTGTTTTTGGGAGGACTCTACATGAAAGTTTAATAACCCGACTCTGTCCCTCTCTCTATACTGCAGTCCATTTCCTTTTTCCTCCTAACTTTCCCTGTTGTTTCTCCCTCTCACCCCGCAGCTGCAGAGGCTCTGAGCGGATGTCTCCCCTCATAAAAGGAAGCAATCTCTTTCCTTTCTTTCTATACTGTTGCTATCAGAGGAGCCCTCATCTGAGAATAGCGGTATTCACTATCTTTTTGATCTGTTTGCTAGTGGCCTATTCAGCCAGGGCCCCAGGGATATACAGTGTTATCTCTGTGGTCCATGGTATCTCTTCTGAACTTATGCAATTTCAATTACTGGAGTTCCTTTGTGAAACTTTCCACTACTACATCCAAAACTGCTGAAGACACTTTCGGTTACTAATACATACCTCTGTTGTAGAGCATTCGCCTTTTTTGTCAGTTCCTTATGGACCTCTTCCTCCCTACGCAGCCCCACTGTTGCGTATTAAATGGAAACAGAGATGGGACTAAACCATCCCTGCACCAAAAACTGTGGAAAAAGGTGCAATCCAGATCAAGTCATATGAAGTGACCTGGGGGAGAAGGGAAATGCACTGGTATCAGAAGATTTGATGCAAGGACAACTGATTGCATTATAGTTAGTTTTTGCATTCCTATGTCATGACTGTAGTTGAGGCAAAGAAAGTTTTAGTCTCAGATGTACTTATATAGCCCCCATGACTGTAGAACCTGAGTGCCTCACAGTCTTTGTTGTATTTATCCTCAATACCTCTCTGATATAGGGAAATGCTATTATTCCCATTGAACAGATGAATAAGTGAGACTAGGTGCTTGTCTATAAGGGGAAATTTACTGATATAACTCACTATGTGGACACTATTACACCAGAATAGGAGTATCCACATGGAGAGTTATACCAGTACAACTATGCCAATAAATGTCCCCATGTACACAGGCCCTAAGAAACTTGCCCAAGGTCACCCAAGAATCTGTGGTAGAGCAGGGAATTGAACATGAGTCTTCTAGGCTAGCACCTTAACCATTGGACCATCCTTTCTTGCTTCCTCTTCTTGACTATGGCATCTGTGTAATCTACCCCAGAGGAACTGTTCCAAAGGGTAGTATTCCTTGCTGCAAGGCATAGTCAACTTCTTTCTCACACATGGTCATTCAGTACTCTGAGGGTATATCTATATTTGAGCTGGGAGGTGTGATTCCCAGCTCGCATAACATATCCATGCTGGCTCTGCTTGAGCTAGCGCCTAACAATGGCAGTGTGTCCATAGTGGCATGGGTGGTGGCTTCAGCTAGTCACTCAGAGTACAATCCTGCTTGACCGCCTAAGTATTTGGGTGACTAAGTCCAAGCCACCTGCGTTGTCACAGACGCAGCTATTTTAGATATTAGCTTAAGCTGAGCTAGCGCAGCTATGTCTACATGAGCTGGGAATCACACCTCCCAGCTCAAATGTAGACAGATCCCCTATTACTGGACTAGCTGCACCTTTGCCCCCTTCCTTATCTCTCTGAGCGTCCCTCCTTGGGTGCTAGGCTTCATGCCTTTTCCTACCACAGGTTGGAATTTCATAGTTCTCCCGCTCTTAGACCAGGACCTGGAGTATTGTACCCTGTGTATCCACAGTTCTGACCCTGCAGGTCTGTCTGAGTTCAGGCACCTTCAGTTCTTCCCTTTGGAAGTGTGACCGGTGGTATAGAGTAACAAAACAGCCTCTTCAAACCCAAATACTGTTTATTTGGAGTAGCAATGAGGGATTAAAGAAAAAAAAAAGATTTTAAAAACAAAGTCTTCCTGCATCTTTATCTTACCTATAAGCTTAGTCTCCCCTGGTGGTAACATAGGCAGGCCTAACCTCTTCAGACACCCCCAGCATGGTCCTGTGTCTCAGTCTGGTTCCCCCAAACTATTCCTTTCCCCTCCGGAGAGGGGGTCTGTTTTAATCCTGCTAGAGTTCTTTTGTTCTTCAGTGTTCATGGGCCTTTTCCTATCTTGGTCCAAACCAGTTTTGTATGTCTGCTCGAGAGAGAGGCAAAAATCCAATCTAATAAGTACTGGCATTGTCCCTTTACTGCTCCGCTAGTGTTTCCTGAGAAGTGGATCTACTGAGCCATAATGTACTTCTTGCCTGTTTTTCCACACAGATTCCTGTTGACTTTAACCAATATGTTCATACAGTAAATATACTAATACCCAGGTGATTCACAAATTATCACAGAGGAGCTCCAAATCCATCACAAACACCATGCTGTCTGAATGCTTACTTTGGAGCATCATTCTGAGGAGAAATGTACAAACATTGGGCTTTAGTCTCATCTCATTCATACTAGTGTAAATCAGGAGTAACTCCTTTGCAATCAATACCATTATAATGGTGTAAAACTGCTGTAAATGAGAGGACAATCAGAGCGATCATCTTTACTGCTGTGTTTTCACTTTTTTTTTTTTTTTTAAATCATGGAGGACTAGAATTTGATTCAGTGAAATAGCAGGAAAAAAAGCTTTTCTTACAAGACTTCTTCCTAATTTTGTAGAGCAGAGGTTCAGATAGTTTTGATATTATACTGAACTATTGGGTGTTTATCTTAACAGAATCTTTTAATCTTTTGAGATTTGCCAATTGCTAGTATTTGTTTAACTATATTATTTATCTCAGGCACTTATAACTGTGATAGCTAAGTACTGATATTAGTGTCCTATGGATTTCTAGAATGTCCTGGCTCTGTAAGAGGTTGAGGGTAATCATTTGAATCTGTTAATCTAAGTAGAGTTTCTATTATTCTACGGGCAGGACAGCTGAAAGGACCACATCCTCACCTTGTCTGAATAGTGTAGCTCCATTAAAACATATTTACACCAGATGAGGATCTACCAAACGAGTCACAATTTGGAGTAAGTTACCCAAGATACTGGGTAAGAGAGACCTGATAATTGTACAAATCTATACAGTACCCGACGGAGTAATGGTAATGAAAACTAATAACCATTGAGGGTTGTAAAAGAGAAGCCATGACACCATGTAGTAACTGAACCATATCCTTGAAAGGAGAGCAGTTTCAGTATAAATGAGGATTATATTTCATACAGCATCCAATACACTACGTTATATAGACTAGGACAAAGAGCAAGTAGAGCTGTATATGAAACTCTGTATTTTTACTGTGTGAATTCAGTCTTAAATTTTGTTCTGCATTGGCTCCATTTTCAGATGCAAATAAACTGTACATTCCAATAGAAAACCATCAAGTTGCATTTGATTTCACATTAGACCCATCTGAAACTGAAAACGTGCCATGAAACCACCAACTAGCTCATGTTAGCTCAAAAGTGGGCTCAGTAAATCTGTGTTTCTCATTCTTTCAGCCATTTTGAATAAACTGGTACATTTCCATTTTCTGAGTATTAAATATTTTCCTAGTGAATAGACACATAAATACATGTTTCTTAATGCTTCCTGGAAGATTTAATCCATTTACTAATTCCAATATATTTACTTTTGGAGTGAAACAGATCTTTGTATCCAGAAATGTGTTCTAACTCGGGAAAAATATATTGAAATATGGATGTATTAATACAGTCTTTGTATAACATCACTCATGCATCTAATTATTAAAACATTTTTTTCTATTAGTTTTGTGACTAGCACAGCCAGATCCATAGTCATGCACTGCCTCTTTTCTATACTTTTTTAAAGAACAAAACAAATTAAAAGCTCACAGCAATAGACGTAGGTACTTGCATCCCTATGTTTCAAAGTCAGTAATAATTGTTGTATTTAAATATCTTGTTCATTGCATTATTTTGTTTTTTATATTTTTCTAGCAAAAAATAATTAATCAATCATTATAAATAACATGGGCCTAGATTTCCTTGAGCGGTTCATAAGCCTTTTGCCAGACCTGATGTGAATTTTATGTTGTAAATGAAACCTAAACCTAAGCATGTTTAATGCAGTTTCCTGTTTCACTGAAAACATTTCACATAGCTCCTACAGATAAGCAAGAATCCAGTTAGTATTAGCTTTAGCTTTCTTAATCAGACTCCTACACACATTTTGCAATTTCTTTTTCTGTAGGAATCTCAGATTCTCTCATCTATTTCTTTATCAGTAAACTAAGTTCTGACACTTACACCAATTCCTTACACGGATCCCTTGGGTAAATAAAAGTGACTAGCTGCTCCAAGAGAAAGATTTAATGAGTCATAAAGCATCTGGAAATCCTAGATAAAGTGCACATGATTTTTTATGAATTGAGCTCTTGCTTCATATTGTGGAATTCCTCTTTGTCTAGGTGCTGTGATACAACTCTTCCCCTATTAAGCATGCAGCCCCGGAGGAGAATAATCCCAGTCCAATTTTTCCTGCCTTAATTTAAACATCTATTGCATCGACATTTTCACAGAATTTTTAAGACTTGAAATTAGACAAGGACCTAAACTGCAAAATTCAATAGCATTACAAGAAGAACCAAACAGCCCAAATGTCTTAAAATAGAAACTGACTACTAGATTCTAGGTTACATATGTAGCAGAGCTGGGCCAACAGTTCAAGACAGAATCCAAGAGTGCCTGCACTCCAGCATTTCAAACTTGGGCATCTGATTTTGCAGACACAGCACTGTGAAGTTGCTCCGGTGACACCAGAAAAGAGCAGTCTGCAGCCATATTGGAATGTAGAGAGGAGTACAGATTCAAATTAGGATTCCCTGAAACTTTGTAGCTAGACCCAGGACTTTGGGAATTTTGAGGGTATGCCACCAATCAAATCTAGAGCCTGTTCAGCAAAATTTACTGTACAATAAAGCCAGCTTCCATCTAAGAACACAGCAGTTCTAAAACCTCAGAGGGTCCAAACCTTGGATCTGAATACCTCACCTCTAATCTATGGGAAAGTTGAGGTACGCATACAAACTCTCCAACTAGTTCTTATCTCTTTGCAGCAAGTCCACATTGACCCATTTGGAACACCCCAAAACCTCATATCCAAACATCACCAAAACTTAAGTTCAGGTCCAAATCTAAATAAAGATCCAAACTTTGTACCCATTGCATATCTCTAATCCAAAATAATTAGATCAATGTGAAATTTAGCAGTTTTAGTTCCCACCCTGGCCTTTTATATGGTTTCAATCCACTTAGGCTCCCACAACTTAGGTTTTTTTGGGGGGGCTGAGTTTTTAATCAAAGCCCCCAAAGTCAAGTGGAGCAACACCATTGAGTTTCATCTTGTTTTACACACATTCCATGTGAAAACCCAAATTTTCTAGGATAAATGCTATAAATCAACACGGTTTAGTTTGAAAATGAACTGAGATGTGATTTAAAAAAAATTATGCACTTTAGTGAACCTGCTCTGAGCTTTGAATTCGTAATGAATCCGGTTGAAACTATGTAACAACAAAATAAATAAAATAAATAAATAAAATAAAATAATATCAATAATTCATTCTTTTGATGTTTTGTTGCAAACATTTTTCAGCACTTTAAGAATAATCTTCTGCTATACTGATATCAGAGTTCTTATTAAGTCACATGCCTCCACACACTGGTGCCCCAAGCTGAGCCTCTGCACACCCAATCTTTGGACCTATCTTATTTTTGTTGTTTTCTGGGATGACTGGTAACCTGATTTCTTCTTGTTTCCCGCTGAGGCCTGCTCGCCCTTGGCACAGGGCGTCTTCAATGGCACAGGTGACTAGGCTGCCTGTGATGCTATATAAAAAAAGAGATCATCTGCACTATTGTTGTCACCAGTGTTACACTGTTGTGATAAATCTTGTACAAAGCATGCCTTGTAAGGTATCATTGGAAAAGTAATAATCTGCTGAGTATTATTATACTGTTGAAAAGTGTGTATCACCACAGTGTATGAAGTTATGAAATTTTACTGTGTGCTTGTTACTAAACATGTGTTCCTTGGTAAGGCCCACAAGACAGATTTACATCAAGACCAGTCAGCCATGTGTTGATGGGCCATTAAAGAGAATCAACTCTTCCAGTGGGCCCCTCCAAACCCCTCAGAAAGCATATGGACAACGGAGGCTCAGTTACTCAGCTGGGCACGTAGATCATGTGATGCATAGCTCCATGTTTGAGCCAATATTTTTCTATGCACATGGACTGGAGGTATAAATTTGAGATGGTGACATCACCTCCTTGCTCCATATCTCTGGGTTGTGATTTCTAACAAAAGGGAAGTTTTGAACAATGGATTGAATATCTCAATATTTGGGATGAACCAGAGAGACTTATTACAAGCTAGCAGATTTAACATCACTACTATTATCCTGATCTACAGATAGGGTTACCACCTGCCAATATTTGACCAGCCTGGCCATTTTTTTTTATGGATTTGCCAGTTGCCAGAAAAATAATTTAATCTGCCGGGGTTTTTTTTATGGGGGTCTAATGATTTGCATTATATCACAATACACTGGGATATCTAATGTTAAAAGTTTCTGTGTCTAGCTAACGATGCTGCAGTGTTCCCACTTCCACAGTTTAAGCGATAACAGATCAAAACTGTTGAAAATACAGCAGCTGCCTGCGCACCAACATGCAAGCAAAGCATGCGTCTGTGAGAGGGTTAGAGTCACGTGGGAGTGAGGAGACGTGATGTTATCAATCTTATCGATAGGTGTTCACGATAAGTGGCTGTTGAAGGTAGGGGGAAGTTGCAGAGTTGCCTTGTGGTTGCGATTGTGGCAGGCTTGCCTCGTGGGAGGGGTTCTGGGGTTTTTTTTGCATTTTAAAGGTGGTAACCCACTCTACAAACTCTGAAATCAATTGTAATGTATATGATTAATTTTAACCTTTTAATAACGCTCTTCTCTTTTGTTTTATATTAATAAATTGTTTGTTTTAGTTTACTAAAGGATTAGCTACCAGTATGGGTTTTGGTAAAGATCTGAAGTATACTCTGACCTGGGGTGAGTGACTGGCTCTCTGGACCTGGAAGACCCTAATACATGTGATTTCTGTTTTTAATAATCATTTATTACAGAAGAGAAAGTTACTCACCTTGTGCAGTAATGGAGGTTCTTTGAGATGTGTGTCCCTGTGGGTGGCTCCACTTTAGGTGTCGTTGTGCCCCGGCGCTCATAGCCAGAGATTTAAGGTAGCAGTGCCCGGTTGGGTCACACATGCACAGTCCCCGTCTCGCGCCGCTTCAGGCAGTTAACTAGCGCTGTGTGACCAATCCCCCCCCTCCACTTCCTTCTCTACTGCAGAGTCTGTGTTTGATAGAACTCCGAAGCAGAGGAAAGGAGGGAGGGTAGTGGAGCACCCATAGGGGGACACATCTCGAAGAACCTCTGTTACTGCACAAGGTGAGTAACTTTTTCACTTTAGATGACTTCAGAGCAGAAGTTGTAGCAGATGACAGTACTGTATAACCAAACGGCATTGGAAGATGCATGTTCTTGTAACGCATAGTGTTGTGTAAAAGTGTGCTGTGAGGTCCAGATTCTGGTCCTACAGATTTCCGCAAGAAGGATGTTGTTAAGAAAAGCTATGGAGGTTAAGAGACTCCTAGTAGAATGCGTACGGATCCCTGTAGGGGGGTGTCATTTGTACTGCAGGTAACAGAGTTTGATATATTCTGATATCCATTTGGATAGGTGTTGTTTGGAAATGGTGTGCCCTTTAGATTGTTCGGTGATGGACACAAATAATTGTGGAGACTTGCAAAAAGATTTTGTTCTATCAATATAAAAGGCGAGAGCCCTATGGACGTCCAAGGAATGTAGTCTGGATTGTTTACTTTCCATATATGGTTTTGGAAAAAATGTAGGTAAGTATATAGGTTGGTTAAGGTGTAAGGATGAAGCCACCTTAGGCAGAAACTTGGGGTGGGGTCTGAGAGATACTTTATCTTTAAAAAAAAGATTGCATAGGGTGGGTCTGTCATGAGAGCCGCTAGTTCTCCCATCCATCTGGCAAATGTGATGGCCACCAGAAACACAACCTTCATAGAGAGGTGTAGAATCACAGAACTGGAAGGAACCTCGAGAGGTCATCTAATCCAGTCCCCTGCACTCAAGGCAGGACTAAATATTATCTAGACCATCCCTGACAGGTGTTTGTACAACCTGCTCTTAAAAAAACCCAATGATGGAGATTCCACCATCTCCCTAGGCAATTTATTGTAGTAATGAGCTTGTAGCCATGGGCTCAAAAGGGGGCCCAATGAGGAAGTGGAGAACTAGGCTGAGGTTCCAGGGTGGAGCGGGTCTTCTCACTTCCAGATAGGAGCTGGAGAGGCCCTTTAGGAAACATTTAGTGATGGGATGTGTGAAAATAGAGAATCCGTCAACTTTATGATGAAAAGTCATGATGGCCGACAGGTGTATGCAGATGGAACTCATAGAGAGTTCCATTTATTTAAGTTCCAGTAGATAGTCTAAAATAAGAGGTAAAGAGGCTGGCACAGGTGCAGTCTGTTTGCAGTGGCACCATAATTCAAAGAGTTTCCACTTATGTCCATGTGTGTGTCAGGTAGTTGCCCTACGGCTGTTTAATAATATGTTCGGAACTTCCGTGGAGCATGTCATTTCAGATCGCGAGAGCCATGTAGTAACCAGGCTTTGAGATGAAGTTTTTGGGGATCCAGATGGATGATGAGACCTGCATCCTGTGATAGAAGCCGAGGCAAAGGCGGGAGCGTGCATGGGGGACAGACCAACATGTGGAGAAGGTAAGGGTACCATGTTTGTCATTTCCATGTGGGAGCTATGAGGATCCCTCTGGATCCCTCTGGATCCATCTTGTTTTATCTTGTGGAGTACACGGGCTAAGAGTGGGGTGGGGGGGAATGCATACAGGAGGGGGGCATTCCACTTGATGAGGAAGGCATCACCCAGAGAGTGTCGACTGAGTCCTGCTCTGGAGCAGAACTGGGGACATTTGGAGTTTTGTGGGATGACAAACAGGTTTATCGTTGGGAACCTCCACATCTGGAAAATATCTCGGATGACCCGTGTGTTCAGCTCCCATTCATAGTCTTCGTAAAACTTCCTGCTCAGGGTATATGCTGTATTGTTCTGGCAGCCAGGTAGGTATGAAGCTATAAGATGGACATTATATTTGATGCACCATTGCCAAAGGCACATAGCTTCCGCATAGCTTCCCACGCTCCCTCTTGTCTGTTTATGTAGAACATAGTGGCTACACATTGTCCATGAGGATCTGTATCGTTTTGTTTTGGATTAGTGGTAGGAAATGGGAACAGGCATTTCGAACCACTCGTAGTTCCAGAAGGTTGATATGAAGCTGGGACTCCACCAGAGACCAGCGGGCCTGTATAGAATGTGCCTGTAGATGAGCCCCCTCCCCCATCCTTGAAGGGATGCATCTGTGGTGATGGTGAGCGCTGGTGGATTTTGTAGGAACGGCACACCTTTGCAAATGTTTTCTGGATTGGTCCACCATAGCAGGGAGTCCTTGACTGCATTGGGCATGGTGAGGAGTTTGTTTATCCTGTGCCTTTGGGGGGCATAATTTGTGCATAGCCAGGCCTTATGGCACCGCACGTTTAGCCTTGCATGTTGGAGGATGAAGGTTGTGGCAGCTATATGGCATAGTAGTTGTAGGCAAGTTCTGGCAGACACCTGCGGGCTGTTCTGCACTGTTAAGATTAAGGCACTTAGAGTCAGAAAGCATTTTGTTGGGAGGGAGACAGTTGCTTCGAGGGAATCAAGGTCTGCTCCAATGAATTTCAGAGGTTGGACAGGTGTTAGGGTATACTTTTGTAAGTTTATTTGAAGTCCTAAGGAGGTAAATAGATGTATCGTATGTTGGTTGGAATCTATGGCTGCCTGCAGCATTGGTGCTTTTAGGAGGCAGTCGTCCAGGTACAGGAATATCATTATTCCCTCTCTGCCTAGGTAGGCCGCTACTATGGCGAGTACTTTGGAAAATACCAGCGGTGCCGTGGAAAGACCGAAGGGTAGAACCTTGAACTGAAAGTGGTCCTGTGCTATTGTAAACCGCAGAAATTTCTGATGTGAAGAATGGATAGATATATGAAAATATGCATCCTATAGGTTGAGGGCTGAGAACCAGTTCCCCTCTCTAATGCTGGGATTATGGTGCCTAGGGTGACCATTTTGAATTTTTGTGTTTTTACAAACTTGTTGAGTTGCCGCAGGTCGAGAATAGGTCTCCAACCTCCTGTTTTTTTTCTGGGTGAGAAAATAGTGGGAATAGAACCACTTCCCTCTGTACTCAGTTGGTACAAGTTCTACTGCGCTCCCAGGGATATGAGATGGTTCACCTCTTCCCGCAGTTGATGTTTGTGAGGGGGTCCCTGAAGAGGTACAGGGAAAGGGAGTGGGTAGGCGGTTTGCAGGTAATGGGGATGGAGTAACGGGTTCTGATGATTTCTAATACCCATCTGTCCATGGTGATGCACTGCCAGATGGGGTAGAATGGGAGTAGGCAATCTCCAAAAATTTTGCCAATGGCAGGTGGTGCCAGCATTGAGAGAGATGGGGTTCTCGGGCCCTTGACCAGGGCTTCAGATCTGTTGTCTAGAGGTTGATGGCTGAGTTGTAGCAGTCAAGGGAGCAGATTGCCTTCTCCTCGAGGTTCTCTGTTTCTGCCCCTGTTGGCCGTAACACTTATTTTGTTGAGTATATGTAGGGGGTCAGAATCGTTAAGGAGTTTGGTAACTGGTCTGGTAATTGGTCTGCCGTCTCTTGTTCCTAGGTGTCTGGATGACCAGAGATCGCGAGGTGGCCCTCGAGTTCTTCAAGGTGTGCAATGACTTGTCTGTTTTGTCTGCGAAGAGTTTGGTGCCCTCAAAGGGTAAGTCTTCTATAGTAGAATGCACTGGCTTTGGGAAACCGGATAGATGGAGCCAGGAGGCTCTCCTCATAACTATCGCTGTTGTTATGGATCTCGCTGCAGAATCAGCTGAGTTGAAGGCCGCTTGTAGTGCTGTTCTGGTGATAAGTTGGCCTTCTGTGATGAGTGCTTTGTACTGATCCTTTTTGTCGTCTGGAATAAAGTTTATAAATTTTGAGACACTTGCGTAATTATTGTGATCATACTTGGCCAGTAGGGCCTCATAATTGGCAATTCTCAATTGTAAGGTCGCTGCTGAGTAGGATTTATGGCCGAATACGTCGAGCTATTTCCAGTCTTTATTATATGGGGCGTTCCTGTAGTATTGTTGCTTACCCCGTTCGTTCACTGTGTCGTAACCAGTGAATTCAGTGTTGGGTGTGAGAAAAAGAATTCAGTGCCTTTGGCTGGAACATAATACTTCCTTTCAGACCTTTTACATGTGGGTGGGATCCTTGCTGGGGTTTGCCAAAACAACTTCATGGGGTCCATAATCGCCTCATTCATGGGAAGGGCGATTTTGGATGAAGTGGACGTGTGTAGTATGTCCACTAGTTTGTGGTGAGATCCCCGGACCTCTTCCAGAGAGATGTCTAGGGAAGTGGCCACTCTCTTGTAAAGTTCCTGAAATTGCTTGAAATCGTCTGCAGTGGTCAGATATGGAGGCATAATCGTGTCATCCGATGAGGAAGATGACAATTGAATGTCAGGTGGTTCATCTGGGTCTGAGAATTGCTCCTGTTCTTCAGCCCCATGTTCAGATATGGCAGAAGGTGCCTTTGCTGATAATATGGCTGGTTGAGGTGCCCCAATTAGGGGAAGAGTGTTGGGTACTGCCTGTTGTTGCTGTTGTGGATATGGAGCCCATGGCTGCCAGAATGGCTACTGCAGTTGGAAGGGCATCCATGGGCATCCAGGCTTGATTTGTAAATTTTACTGGGAAGCACAGGCTTGGTGGGGCCTGTGTAGCAGGTATAGCCACAGGAGAGGAAAGCTGTGGCAAGTGTCCAATATTCTCCTCCTCATCGTCCTCCCCACTAGAAAATTGTGTTGAAAACTGTGGAGAGCTGTGTTGACTGAGTACCACGTGTACTGTGGTACCGTCGGTGCTGAGGAGGGGAGACTGTGGTACCGATGAGATAGATAAGTCTGTATGACAGAGGAACTGCTGTGTCGTGCCCGGTCCCGGTGGAATGAGAGAGCTTGGTACCGTATGCTGGAGTGAGCTTATGGGTGCAGGTGTGTGGCTGGAATGCATAGTGCCAGCAGTAGGTGGCGGCATTAGAGCAGGGATGCTTGGTACCGATGGTTGGTTGGTTTGTTTGTTGTCAGTGCCGTGGCATGGGGTTTCACTTTCCCTTTAATGCCTGTGGCAGAGCTCGACTCTCTTAGGAGCTCTCAGTTTCTTGTTACCGAGAGTACCGGAGGGACCTGGTCTGTTGGCCATCGGTATAGTCAGTGCGTTTGGTACTGGGAGCATTTTGCCACTATCACAGCATCTCTTCTTGGCCAACTCTGGAATCGGGGACGTGGAGCCCCATTTCTTTGCTGCCTTCTCGGCATGTTTTTCAGGTATCTAAAAGGGTGTCATAAGGAGGAGGGAGAAAACTTGTTCACCTTAGCCTCTAAGGATAGAACAAGAAGCAATGGGCTTAAACTGCAGCAAGGGAGGTCTAGGTTGGACATTAGGAAAAAGTTCCTAACTGTCAGGGTGGTTAAACACTGGAATAAATTGCCTAGGGAGGTTGTGGAATCTCCATCTCTGGAGATATTTAAGAGTAGGTTAGATAAATGTCTATCAGGGATGGTCTAGACAGTATTTGGTCCTGCCATGCGGGCAGGGGACTGGACTCGATGACCTCTCGAGGTCCCTTCCAGTCCTAGAATCTATGCATCTATGTTGTTCAGGCTCTTTGCCTCTGAAAGAGGAGCCTTTATCTGAGGCGGCAGTCGGCGATTTCTGGCCAGTAAGGGTTCGTACCTCAGGCTCAGACACCGGGCGAAGAGACTTCTCCATGAGGAGAAGCTTTAGCTGTAAATCCCTGGCTTTTCTAGTGCGGGCATTCCAGTTGTGGCAGTGCGAGGACTTTTGTGTATGTGTCCCTCATCGAGGCAGCGGATGCATTGAGAGTATCCGTCTGAGAGAGGTATTGAAAGGCAACGGGTAGTGCAGTGTTTAAAGCCTGAAGAACTAGGCATGTCCCTGAGGGAGCATGTGTATCAGTGATGTGGAGAGATAGATGCCACTGCAATCGGGGATAAAGGAAGCTTAAGGTCCTATGAGGAATATTTTTTTTTTGAAGGGATGGGGATATAGTAGGAAGGGAAAAGGCTATAATATTCTAACTAAGAACTGAGAAGTACTGCTAAAGGAAAGGGGAAAAGGGCTTATTTCTAGCTGTGAGGTGCTGCTGAGTGCTCCGACTTGAGCTAACGGTGGTAGAGAAGGAAGTGTATGGGGGGTTGGTCACACAGCGCTAGTTAACTGCCTGAAGCGGCACGAGATGGGGACTGCGCATGTGCAACCCAACCAGGCATTGCTACCTTCCGGCTACAAGAGCAGGGGCGCAATGACACCTAAAGTGGAGCACCCACAGCGACACCACTCGAAGAAGTAGTCTCGTTTGTCTGGGTGGTGCATGAGGGGCTAGAAGGCCTGAAGGGGACTGTCTGTGGCTTCACAATAACTAGTACAGTATTTTGGAAGCACATATTTGTTACAGGCTTGGTGATATCTTATGATAGAATACACCACCAGTCTGAGGTACATGGCCTGTATTCTGGCAGTTTGAACTGAGATTGGTGCTCTTAGCTGCATCCCATACCGGGCAGCGTGACACGCCATCTTGCCTCTCTTGAGCACTACTAAGTAGGCCACTGCCTCTCAGTGACTGATCAGCCACAAAGAGGTCTGATCTCCTCACAATAGGTAGTACAAGAGGGAAAACACTTCACCTCTGCTATTAGGTGGCCTCAGAGAGGGGTGAGTAACATCCCGTGTAGCTTAGCATGCTACTGTGCACCAAAACTGAATTACTTTAAAACTAAACAGAAAACTGAACCAGAACATTTCAGAACTGTTAATCTTTACTTGGTCCTGGATTCCAACTGTCAAAATATAAAAGGGATTTACAGTAAAATATAACTATGTTCTAGCCACTACATTAAAAAACTGCAAGACCCATTAAATGGAGTTTCTAATAAAAATTCTTCCTAACTGGTTAATTGCGGTTGCTAAATGATTTCTTTTTATAGTAAAAGCTTTATAATTAACAAGCCAGAGATTGATTTCTAGTCATTATCAATTTCTCCGTGATTATTATTGCTTCCATAATAATCTTCACTGTATTAACATAGATTAAGAAGCTCTTTAAAACAGAGCAGCTTCATTAGCTCCCGCTATCACAGGAGGACCTACAGAACTCAGCACTTCAGTTAACCGCCATGCAGGCACTAAATAAATGCAGCCTACTCATCAGAGGCTGGGGTTTTCAAAGGTGTCTAAGGGAGTTAGGTGCACAACTTCTAACTCTTTAACTTCCTTTAGGCTCCTTTGAAAACCACAGCCAGAAAACCCCCTAAAGTCATCAACCTGCATGGGCTCATTTACGGACTTTATTTATATTCACATTCATAAAGCACCTTTCATCCCAAACTTTGCAAAATCAATTGCCATCTATAAACAAGGATCACTTCTCTCATTGTTTAAATGCAACCATCTCTAGGGTGGATGGCACTGAGGCCTGAATTCAATAACAATTCAGAGGGCAGAATGTCACAACACCAGTCCCCACACCATCCTAGATATTCCATGGAGACCTCCTCTCTAGGTACTAACCAGGACTGTCTCTAGCATGCACACAAACACCCATTTCTGCCTGTAAAAATTAGTCTTAAAAAAGGTTTTAATAATCTGTATTGTAAAGCTATGATTTTCTTTATTATTTTTTGCAGCTGATGCTTGGAGCTGGCTATTGCGTGTTTTACACTGAGATGTCAAAGTACAACTAATGTGGCTGCTGAGATATCACAGAGAGAGTTTGAAACAGGAGGACATGTTCTGAGGCAGGCAAAAACTTTAATTCCAGACACATTTCCAGGTCCAGTTCACAGAGTAATTAACAGTATCTAAGTAGACTATCATCTCCCTAACTTCTGGTGTAGGGTGAATATCCTTGTATTCAGAATTTCTCAAACATTTCCAATAGTCTCAGAGAACTCCTACCTGGGACATAATTATTCAGGCTCAATGATGAAGAACTTTGAAGTAGGCCCACAAGCCCCTTATCAAGAATATTTAAATATATATAAACAATATGTGGAGAATTTTACATACAGAACATTACAAACTATAGAAGGATCATATGCAATCCTTCTACAGATAGGAACAAGCCCACAAAATATGGAGCTGATCTTCCACCAAGTGTGTCCAGAGCTGATGTTTTGGTTTGGCCCATTAGAGAATAGAGACTAGCTATGAAGCTCAAACACTGAGCATGAGATCAAGCCTGTCTCTATATATGTATACCATTCACATTGGAAATTACATGAATATTGTAAATGTGGATCAAGGAGTGGAAGATGAGTATGTCTGAATTCAGAGATAAGTTCAGTTAAGATGAAGAGCTAACCCTGAGCCAATATTTTTTTCATAAGCTTGAAATCTTGCTTCCTTGTTGTTTTTCATTTTTGAGCATGGCTAAAGAAAGAGACATGCAGAAAGGCTTTCTCTCACTGTGTTTCCCATCCATCTAGACGAAGAAAATACTGTCCATCTCAAAAGAGAGCTTGGTCTTGTGAAATCTTCAGTCCAGATTTGTTGGCCAGTTCAACCCTGATCTAAAGTATGCTCAGCTCTCATTGATTTCAATGGGAGTTGTGCCTATGTTGAGGCTAAAAGGGATCAATAGCCAACTGACTATTTTTTGAGGTCATCCCATCAACAGCCCAAATTGAACAAGTCTTGTTAAACTGAAGCAATGGTTTCCAAAATAAATCTACACAATCAGGTATCTGTAGTTCAGAAAAATAAACAGCAAAACTTATAGCTTCTCAATTGCCTCTTCCTGGTTTGTTAGAGAACAATTTAATAAAAGCAAATCCATAAGAAATAACATATTCAAAAGCTTTTTCTATTAAAGATAAACATTTATGTTGGATGGTGGAGGATGAATCAGCTTGAAATAATTAGTACCTTTCAAATGACATCCCAAGCAGTGGGCCTTTTGGAATTTATGGCTGTTTCAACTATAGTCTCACATAACAGCTTTTAATTTTATTTCCTGGCCTATTAATTATTTTTTAAATAACAACAATAAACAATGACAAACATGCTCTCAGATCTCTCTAGTCCAATGCAGCTCTTTAAACAAGAGAAAGCAGAATGTCGCACTCACTCTGGTAGAGCTAATTATACTGAAGGTGTTGGGCAGGGTTAGAAGTATGCAATGGGAAATGTGGTAGAACTCTACGCTCTGTTTACCACACCTGTCTTTTAGTGGCTTTCCTTGCACCCCTTCTGGAGTCTGCTGATCAGCGCCTGTGTTCCCTTCCCATACCCTATGGGGGTTACTGTTTCCCTCCTATGCTGGCTCACTTCAAACCATACGATATTAAATGGCAAAAAGCTTTGTTAATTCAGAGTTAAAGTTGCCCAGTGATAGCTTGTGCCCTTCTAAAATGTCAAATTCAACAACCAGGAGATACAGAGTTAAGGTAAATGCCCACACGATCTTAAGTCTGCCTTCTTTGAGCAATGCCCCAATACACCCATGACGCACACACTCTCACTCAGCCTTTTCACTGTAATGGACAGGCACTACCTGCAGTTGCCCTACACTCAAACACTGAACCGACGACCCTAACAGAATAACATACTTCTAAACAGGGCCAGTGAAAGAAATCTCATCCACAGTCTATGTCCCAAAACCTTAACAGTTTTATTACATGGTTGTTACGTAACTTCAAATGTGGAAGGAAAGACTGAGGTTTCTCTCTCCTTCTCCATGCACTGTGCCACCATTCCCAGCAACATGTAGCCCCCTGCTAATATTTCTAACTTCACCCCCTTCCCATCCCAGTAAGCCATTAGATGGTGCTGTAGAAGCCATTAACACTGGATAAGTTACTCCTTGCTGCCTCCTGCCCTATGCTGCTGCACACACATCCGAGGCAGTAGCTTACTGGATGGTTGCATGCTACCTTGATTATATAACGTCAACTGCACACTGAGCTGGGTGCCGCACTACCACCTCCAGCTGGGACTCCTGCCCCAGCTTCAGTCAGGCTTCCCCAGTGATGTCCCATGTTCACCCACTTCAAACCAGGCCACTCCCACACACATTCTGGTCAACCCCCCAACCCCACACAGGTGTGATGTGTATCTTAGCTATTTATTTTCAGAATTTCAGATGTTTAAATTTATGTTACTTTCATACCTCCCACCTCAGATCCCAGCACACAGGGAAAGGCAGAGAGAGGGGCTCACATACCTCAAAAAGACAAGGCCTCCCAGATCCCAGAACACAGAGCAGGCAGGGAGAAGGGCTCAGATCCCTGCAGAGGGGTAGGGCTCCCCTAGATCCCAGCACACACAGAGAAGGAGAGAATTCAGAACTGAAAGCCCCCCCCCAACTTTCTCTGCTATCCCACACATTTTCTAACCTCTCACAACTTCTCCCCTCCTACTTCCCATAATCCCTCCCTCATCTGAGCCCTCACAACCCCTCTTCCCTTCTCTACCACCTATTCCCATTTATCTCCCTCCCTATAATAACCTCATTCCTTGCTACAGACTCAAGCCCTTCTTCCCTTATTACCACCTATTCTTGTACATCTAATCACCCTCCATCCCAAGCATTCACATGTGAAATTTTCTTTTCAAAAATAGTTTCAGTGTCTTCTGAATATTCTCCTGTACTCAGATTACATTTCTCCAAAATAAAAAATAGAAAAAAAATCCATATGTTTACAGTTCATTCTCAGATTTCTGCTCACGGTGGATTTCAAACTTCAAAGTTACTGGAATTTGTGAATGTAATGAAATGTTGGTTTATTTTGTTCTGGGGCTGTATCTCTGGAACCCCTTGGTCAAATGACCCCAAATTTGGTTCACTGACTGAACCTCCACCTCCACATCAAATTTCAAGGCAATCTGATTAACTGTAGAGTACTTAGAACAGTCGAACCCAACAGTTAACAGAACAGCTGGTCTTAACCTTAACCATAGCAGAGCTATTCTATAATAATGGGATGAGAATTAGGAGAAGAAAATTTGAGAGGGGAAAAAAATCCATCAGGAGAAACTTCTTCAGGTTGTTAGGCTGGAATAGTGTCCCAGGGGAAGTGGAGAAAAGCCCACATTTAAAACTAGCTTGGAGAAATTGCTAGTAAATATACCACTACAGAACACCTGAATTCTGCAAAAATGCATCTGAATAGTGCTTTATAGCCTCAAAGCACTGTGTTGACTAATTAAGTCTCACAACACCCCCTATGAGGAAAGTGATCATGTACTATTAGCCCCATTATACAGATGGGAAAACTCAGGCAGGAAGTTCAAGTGACCTGCCCATGGCCCAAAGATTAAACTACTACCCACTTCTAGAGAAGACTCCTCCAAGTCAGGGCTCAGAAACACCAAGGGGAAGCCTGTACTATACTGCTGCTCTCTGCCCTGTACCTGTTGTGTAGATAAGCATAGGACATAACTGTCCTCTAAATTTTGTTCCCAAGCCATCATACCTCTCTGTTTCTGTCTGATTTATGTTTAGACAGTGTTTTCAATAACCTCTACAGCTAAGTGTCTACTGAGCAAATACTCTGTAAATACTGAAGAGAATTGGTATGTCCTAATGCTGCATACAGAGAATAATAAATGTGTAAACCAATCTATTTTTTGAGATATGAAGAGTACGTCAATGTAATTCATATTCTAGTATATAACAAATAACCTGTGGCAACAATAACCATGGCCCTGAACTGCAGCACAAATGAAAGTTCTGTATCGTTGACATCTTGTTTGATAGGCATGTAGCCCTTTCAAAATGCATTACACGAATATTTTAGATGCATACTACAGCATGCAGTGGGAAAATATTTTTATAATCACCTCAGGCCAAATTCATTTCTGGTGCAACTCCATTAACTTCACTGGAGATACTCCAGGGTTCAGTTGAGGGATGGATTCAGGCAATCCTGGGCCCTCGTCATGCCATGGAGATCCTATGGCTCCACCTCTGTCCATGACCCTCCTCTCCAATTGGAAAGTTTGTGGCGGGGAGGGGGGGGAGGGAGGCACCTCTTCCATGCTAGAGAGGCAGAACCAGTGGCATGGGGCCTTCTCAGAAGCTCCCCTCAGAGCACTGGGTCTTGGAGTTGAAATACTCCATTAAGATGCACACGGCAGTTCCCATCTTTCATAGCTTTTACTCTTGGCTGTCTGATGACTCAGGCAGATGTTATTGTATTGGTTACTCTTGGGTCATGTTTTCAAGGTTTTCCTCCCAATCACAAGGGACAGAAACTTTAGGTGAAATACTCACCCTACTCAAGTTAATGGTAGTTTTAACATTGATTTTGGTTGGGCTGCGGTTTCACCCTGTCATTAAAAAAAATAAAAATAAAAAAGGTAATCTTAGAGTCTGTGTTGTGGTCAGATGACTTGACCGTAGTTTAATTTGTTCCTCTGTTTCCTCGATATGTTTCTTCCCTTCCTTATTATGCATATACTTATATTAGAGATAGACCTGAAAAAGGCTTGGATTCAAACCTCCATCTGAACTTTGCAGCTTGGGCCTAGTTTTGCTAAAGAGTGCAATCCAAAATGCCAAACCTAAACTCTGTCGTCTTTGGGGAAGTTTGCATTTGGACTCAGATCCAGCTGGCACATGGCCCATAGCTCAGGTCAATCCTAATGGATACATATCATTATATTTTCATATATTGCTCATATCCTACAAATTCCCCTGTAGGACCAGATCCTGGAAGTTACTTCATACAGATGGAGCCCTATGCCTGGGCTGAGCCACTGAAGTCAATAGGGCTCTACAAGCATGCAGGTAGGCCCCCTGCACTGAGTATCTTGCAGGATCAGAGCATTAGTCTGAGCTCCAGGAGGTAGGCAAGGTGTTTTTTGGGTTGTTTTTTTTTTTTTTTTTTTTTTTGAAACACAGATTTCTCTAATATAATAATTCCCCTATTTCTTTCTGACTTTGGGTATGTTTACACTACAGTAGCACAGATACAATGGTGCAACTGAGCCGCCATAGTACCATAGTATAGCTGCTTCCTACATTGATGAAAGGTTTTTTTCCTTTGATGTCGTTAATCCACCTCTCCGAGAGGTGGTAGCTAGGTCAACAGAAGAATTGTTCTGTTGATCTAGCTGCATACAGTGGGGGCTAGGTCAACCTAACTACACCACATGGGGGTGCAACATTTTTCACAGGCTGGAATGATGTAGGTAGGTCAATCTAATTTTTAGGTGTGAACCAGGCCTTAGATCTGTAGTCCTGGAAAGTGTAGAAAGTTAAATGAAATGAATAAAAAGCAGCCTAATGCCTGTATAGGAGAGATTTCTTAAGAAGAATTATGAAGTGGGAGTTATTCCATTTGCCTCAAAAGAGTGTTTTAATCAGAAAAATTGTAAGTAACCAAGAAATAATACCAGGACCTAATCCCCTACAATATCACCGAAGCAGCAAAACAAGGGTTTTGTGGTGTACTGCCTTGCCACTCCAAGCATAACATTAATGAGAGTTATTTGCACAGATGGGGTAAAATTAATGTCACCAGCATAAAGCTCAAGTAGTTCAGCCTTAGATGGAGAAGTGCAAGAGGGGGAACGTGGGTTGGGGAAGTGAAATTCACACCCCAAACTGACACCTAGGCACTCTCTTCCCACACACAATATGATTGCTTCTGCTACCCCATTGTTTAGAATCATGGTTGTGGTTCCTCCATACTATTTGCACAGTGTTTGAGTCACAGGATCTGCATGTATTCAGTGCCATGGTCTCCCCACTGGCCTATCATATCACTGTATAGCTTTTCTGAATGATTGCTCTACCCCTCATTTTCCCCAGTCTCAACTCAGGGCTTAACTAGTAGAAAAATCCTTACATGACCCTATGCACCACAGATGAATTTCATTCAGAGAATACACAGTAACTCTCAGCTTCTTGTCCAGCAGAGTTGCACTTAGGTAATTAACAAATAAATAAATTGTAAACAGATGAATCCTGTAATACTTTATTCAGAATATACCAGCTCATAGCTCATCTGTTGTTCTGCTGACATGCAGGATGTATTTTAAACAAAGGATTATGTGAAACTAACCCAGAATTTGTTTTCCATATTAGCTGCATGTTAATACCCCTGTTAATGTTGAAAATGCTACAAAATTGTGTTCAGATGGCAACATTTTGATGTATGGATTTAGTGACAGACACAAGCACAAACAGGCATAGTCAATGAGATAGCAACTTCGGAAGACGAAACTCACTAAAATGTCTTCTGTAGCACACATCGGTATGCAAGATATTGCTGAATTATTTCTAGGATTAATAGAAAAAAACCCATGAAGTCATAAAAGCATTGATGGCATTTGGAGCGGGGAGCTTGGACAAGTGCATAAATTATACAATTTAGATCAGTAACCTAATTATTATAATCTAACAAAATATTGCACCAGAACCCAAATGAGAGTCATGATCCTCCAGAGACTTATATCCCCCCACCCTCCCCCGGCTGCCATAAATGCTCTGCCAGGATCACTGTCTATCAGTGCCAGCCTTCAAGCTGCTCCAATGCATGCTGGAGACTGAGTGCATCTAGGTTTAGGGGAGGGGGCACAAAAATGCCTTATAGCCACATCTAAGTGGTTCCACTGATTTCAATCTTAGTGACATATGTAAAGTTAAATATGTGTACAAGTCTTTGCAGGATTGGGGCCTAAGGATGTAAATTCCAAAGACTTAAAAAATAGTGCTAGAGGAATGTCTGGGAATGACAGACCAGAGTCCCTTACTTTAGTACCAGATAAACTGGTTGAAATGATCATGAGAGAGGGATAGTTAAAAAATACCTAAAACGTAATATGAAGACAAACCAGCACTGCTTCTATTAAAGAAAACCATGCCTCTCAAATCTACTAGACTCATACGAGCATGTCGGAAGAACAGTAGTAAAGAAGCTGTTGACATAATTTATCTGGACTTTCAGGAAGCTTTTGACAAAGTCCCTCACAAGAGTGCATAAAGGAAACTAAGGCCTGGTCTACACTAACCCCCCAAGTCGAAGTAAGGTACGCAACTTCAGCTACGTGAATAACGTAGCTGAAGTCGACATACCTTACTTCGAACTTACCGCGGTTCAGACGCGGTCCACACGCGGCAGGCAGGCTCCCCCGTCGACTCCGCGGTACTCCTCTTGTTGAGATGGAGTACCGCAGTCGACGGCGAGCACTTCCTGGTTCAATTTATCGCGTCCAGACCAGACGCGATAAATCGAACCAGGAAGTTCGATTTCCAGCCGCCGAACTAGCGGCTAAGTATAGACCAGCCCTAAGTAGTCTGGGTGCGAGGTAAAATATAGTCACTAGACACTGGCTAAAAGACAGAAAATACAATGTAATCAGTTTTTCAACATAGCATACTTACAGCTGGCACAGGCTGTGGGGAAAGGGTCCCCGTGTCCTGGCTGACATAAATGCCTCTTGGGATTACAAGCTGCCAATGCAAGTTTGAGTAGCCTTCAAGCTGTGCTAACTCATGTTGCAGGCTGAGTGAGCCTCGGTTCATGACAGGGGGCATAAAAATGCCTTAAAGCCATCTTTGAAACACTCCTTTTCCCCCGCTGTGGATCTGACCCAACAAAATAATTATTTCTAATAATGTCTCACTATATTATACACACACACAGATTGAAAATGGGAGAGCACTTAAATGGGAAGGTGGGGATACACATTCATTCTTAAGCTTCTAAATATATTTTGCCTAAGACATGTGGGCTCTTTGAAATTTTTCTGCTCTTGTCCTGTGATATTAATACTGTGAAGTAGATCTTATTAGCACAACGGAACTAGTGCCATTATTACACTAATTAGTCCCATTTCTGCTGTTAGAACAGAAAATACTGGCTTTTTTTCCCAGTTTGCTTCCTTCAAAGATGTGCCAGATGAGTTCAGTCTCTGTTTTCAGACTGAAAATTAAAAGCAGTATTTTGATCAAACCATATTTAAAATGACTATGATCACTTAAAAGCTTGTTAATTCTGGGCCATGGAAATGAACTGCTGATGTTATTCTTTCTAATTCTAGTGGGCGGCCATATATACATGAAACTAGAAATAAAAAAAGGGGAGACATCATCTAAGTAGCAAATCATTTGATTTCTGCAATGTAATTTTTCTAGAATAAAACACAGAAACTGACAGCTTCTGCTCTGCTTTGCTTTTCTTCTTGCCATCAGCTGTAAAAACCACCCGTCGTGCTTAGATATCACGCAACACATATGTTATGCAGGATCACACACTGTTCTGAAAACTCTGCTCATACTTGGCACAACAGAATGAGTTATGGACAGAGTGGCAGTTTTACCCGGGCTAGATTTTCTTCACTTTTATAGCTTTCAGACAGACTCTTAAAGGAACACTGTGTTAATGCAGTTTTCAGTAAACCTAAAGGTGGGATCTGTAGAAACTTTTATGGTAAATATATTTTATGTAATTTATTTATATATTCTTTAAATATTAAAAGTGGGGAGAGAATGTATGTCTAATGTAGTAGGGGCCATATTCTATCACTAGTATACATTATTGCTGGTTGAATTTTTTCATTCAATGGCTTTTTTGTCAAACAGGATATTTCCATGAGAAATGTCCATTTTTAAAGAAATAGTGGGGATTTTTGCCAAAAAACTGAAAATATTTTGATTTTAGAGTAATTGAAAAATGTTGCTTTTCAGACAAAATGTTAGGGTTTCCAGTTTTTTTTGACAAAAACCTAAAACTTATGAAGAAACATTCTGATTAAATAATCATTTTGGTTTTGTCAAAAAACTTTCCACAGGAATAAAAAGCATCCCCCAATCAGCACTACTATACGCACAAAACACCCACTGACTTCCTTGGGGCATTTCATGGGGTGCCAAAGCTACACAAATGAGCTTTGTATATTTAAACACATGTTGTAAAGAAATTCTGCAGGGATGGGGGAACTCTCACAAAATAAAATGTAGGCAAGTCAGATATAGAAAGCAAATAGTTCCTCCTATTTCTGGTGAAATTCACTCAATGCACCACTTAAGCCCCATTTAAGCTGTATTTTGAAGGTTCAAATGGGACTTAATTCATTTAGCTCATAGGTCTTTTGCTGGCCCCCTGCACATGACTGAATTCCACAGCTGGAGTATAAGCCAACAAAATGTGGGTTTTTTTAGGAAAGTAACTAAGTAGAGTGTACTCAGAAACAACTGTACCTTTCAACCTACGAAGAATCAGTAATGATTTAACCTCTGTACTTTATTGCTAGTTCTGAATGTCCAAGAATAAAATTTGCTGCCTTGATGCTGAGGTGTATGTGTTAAATACAACCCTATTTTCACTACTGCCCCTCTGTTGAGCTGTAGCAGATGTCCAGGGCTCCATGAGGTGTGGAGGAGAAACTAGTGACAAAGAGTCAGGCTGGGTATAGTCTAACTGTAAGTTGTTTTATTTACGCATATACACCAATCTTGAAACATAGGAGATCAAACAGTATGGAGGGCAATCCTTTCTTTCTGGAATCTCAGCCCAACACCAATGCTTGGTTCCCAGAGTGCAACTCTGCCTCTGAAATTGACTCCAGTCAGAGACCATTGCAGAGAGCAAATTCTCCTGCTGCTCACACAGCTCCCTTTCTTCTGCCTCTACACAGAACCTTGCAGAACAAAATTAGTACCAACACAACCCGAGTGAAAACTTGGTCCCATTGAAGTCAATGGCAAATCTCTCACTGATTCCAACTGGGCCAGGATTTCACCCATATGTTTCCAAGTGTGAACATTAGCTTGCATACTAAGAAAAATATGCTGGAAGACCGTGTGTAACAGTTGCACGCCATGGCACCTGCCATAGCTCCACCATTATTTCAATAAAGAAACTCACATTACCATTACTGAAGAAAGCGTGAATAATCTTCGCTCAAGGGTACAATGTTCTTGACTTCAGTGGAACTACTTACAGGAGTAAGGGTTTTCAGGATTGGAATCCAAGTCAGAAGCCAAATTATATTGCCAGACCCACTGTACAGTTCATGATTGCATACATGCAAACACTCCATAATTAACTCACTTAGCAAACTGCCTTAAAAGCAAACAGGAGAATGTGTCAGACTGTTCTTTTTGCTTTATGTCCCTTAGGCAATGAAAGAATTTACAATGTGTTCTAAAAAACAGACATTTGAATTCTCGACTCATTTATATTATTGTAAATTCACCCGTACTTTAAATACACTCACACACTGCAGTTCCAAGCCATTACCAGTGTTCTTTCAACAGTATTGAAAGCTAAAAGAGAAATGTTACAGCTGGAATAAAAATTATAACCAAATAAACTACTAAAAATATTGATATCACTTCTACCTGCACATAAAACCAACTATGATACTACTAAGAGAAAAGAAAACTGCAAGGAAACAGTCAATACAAAACAGAACTACAAATCAACAAACACCTAAAACAAGGTAGGATGATCTCTCTTTGGGATTTAGACAGGGGTGAAAAGTAATATAAAATTCTTACTGGTATGGGGGCCCCGCTCCGGGCCCCCGGAAGGGGCGGAGCCTTGTGCAGAAGGGGCGGGGCTGGGAGGGTCAGCCTCCCCCAGCCAGCCCATCCGCGTTGCCTGGCCTGCACTGACTGGGGCTCCGGTGGCAATTTAAAAGGGCCCAGAGGCCCGGGCCCTTTTAAATTGCCATCCCCGGGGCAGCTACCCCTTTTGCCCCCCCCATCGGCGGCGGCTGGGGGGGTGGGGGAGGGCGGCAAAAAGCACTGCTGCGTACAGGCCGGTACTGGCTTCTTACCGGTACACCGTACCGGCCTACTTTCATCCCTGGGTCTAGACAAATCTAGGATTTTGAGGGGTTTAATTATGCTATACCTTTCCCTCTTAAACACACAGTACTAAGGTACAGCTGCAGGAAAGTTCTACACACCACACTGCAGACATGCTTAACAGACATGCTCCTGTAGTGTGCCAAGGACTTCCATGATAGTGCAGGAGAGAGAAGAAATAATAGTGCAAGAGAGAATCTTTATGTTCTTAATAGCCAGTATAGAGTAGCTGATGAAGCCAGAGGGCAGGAAAGAATTTAAAATCTGTGAAACTTACCATATTTCAGTAAGGGTGAAATTCACCCTGATGCACACCCAGCCATTTGGAACTACTCACAGTGCATTAAGTTAGGCATGAGGACAAATCTTTGAAGGATTGGGGCTTTAATGGAGTGGAAGTAGAGTTATACAATGTGGGAGAGAGTTGTTACAAGACTGGATGGCAGCACTGGAAATGGGGCTGGGCAGGACTACAGCAGCCATCATGATTAAAGGTGGTGGAAAAAAAGGAGAGGGAGGTAGGAGCATCAATGTTTAAAATAATCCTACTTTTTTAATTTCAAAATTCAAAATATTTTGACCAGTTCTTGCTACTACACAAATCTAATGAGATCACATCCCACAGGAGGAAGTAAAGGTTACACGAGGCCTTTGTGAAAATAGGGCCAGATCCTCAGCTGATGTAAATCAGCAGTGTCCTCCAGCTTAGGAGCTGTGCCTAGAATTAAATAGGAATGAAATCAGTACTGCTCTATAGAAATTAAGTTACTTTTAGGGAATTGCACTAAAAATCTTCAGAATTTAATAGTGAATTTTCTCTTTTCTCTGGGTTTGTTTTTAATAATCGTATAGAATAAATCATTCTCTATTGAATTTTATAAGATGGTTCAAAACCTAATTTTTTGATACCGATAACTGTACTTTATTGAAAGGTTATCATTTTCTATTACATTCAATAGGACTTTTCTCCCAAGGGAGGTAAGGAGAGCAATGTAGTCCCACTGCATGGCCCTAGAGCCCTCATCTCCTGGCCTCGTAATGAGTATGATTTTGCCACTGCAGCCCAATTACACAAAATTCAATAACCCTCAGAGAAATTCTGGGATTACTGTTTGACTTAAACATCAATAATTATTTCAAAAGTGTGTTTAATTTCTGTGATTCCCTAAAGAAAATGACATTGCTCACCCCTCCCTCCCCCAATTCTAAGAACTCTGAAATGTATTGTTTTTCTTTTTCTTCCTTTAGGAGTCTTAAGCTTAACAGCGATACCACATGTCTTAAGGTGCTAATTAAATGGACAGCTAGGATGTAGATAACATCTGCTTTCTGTAATAAAAACTATTGATATTATTGACCTGGCATATTTTTATCTGCAATAGACAGAACAAGATAGACAAGTCTAAAAATAGACGGGGTGTGTGTGTGGGGGTGTGTGGCGGGGGCGGGATGTTAGCTCGAGAACATAACATCATATTATTATTAGGATTTATCTGTTCTTTTGCCCCCTAGAAAGATTAATAGCATTGGCCAGGCATCTTTGCTCTTTATTCTGTCATATACACCATTTCCTCTTGCCCTCCTTGAAATGGAAAAAGCAATAGAGAGCCACCAAGAACCACCACTGGGACTTTGATCATTTTTTCTATTCTATGGTGGTTTTCAAGGTGAGCTTATTATTTTTATGTTAGTATCTAGAGCATGGATCCCTGAGATCTATGAGAGTGAATGCCACTTTTCGAGGGATCGCCCTGTTGGGCAAAACTCGTAATAAGAAATGAACGCCGCTATTGGTAATTGCCATTTAGTACAGAACCTTTCATTGAAAGATCCCAAAGTGTTCATACAAAATACAGACTATAGGCCCAACCCTGGCTGTCTGCCTGGTGTCTCTCTCAAAGCACTGAAGGTATCTGTACACCCATGGTACTGAGTCTCAGAGCCCGGCTCAGCAGACTCAGGCTCACAGGGCTTGAGCTGCAGAACTAACACTAGCAATGTAGATGTTCAGGCTTGGGCTGGAGCCTGAGACCCTCCCCCCTTGCAGGGTTCCAGAATCCAGGCTCCAGCCCAAGCCCAAACATCTACACTGCAATTTTATAGCCCCGCAGCCAAAGGCTTGCAAGCCCGAGTCAGTTGACCTGCACCAGCTGTGGCCATGCTGCAGGTCCTTTATTGCAGTGCCAGTGTACACATATCCTGAGAGCACTGAACTAAAGAGTTTGCAATAACAGCCCATTCGCAGTATATAACTCAATTAATCCTTTAGCCAAATGCAGCCACCAATACATTTCATTTAAATGCATATATATTTTTGCCATGAAGCTGGGAATAGGCAACAGGGGATGGATCACTTGATGATTACCTGTTCTGTTCATTCCCTCTGGGGCACCTGGCACTGGCCACTATTGGAAGAAAGGATACTGGGCTAGATGGACCTTTCATCTCACCTGGTACGGCCGTTCTTATGTTCTGTGATATTTAACAAAGCCACCATTCAAAATTATAATGCAGTGTGTTTAATTAAAGAACAACATTAAAAATAGGGAACTTAGCTAGGTAAAAGGCAAACTGTACAATTCAAAGGCCACATTGACCTCATGCAAACACAATCTACAGAGGGGACAGCACTTTTCAATCGGTTCCTACTCATGGCTTTAGAGTCTCAGCTGGTGTGAATCAACATAACTCCATTGACTTCAATGGAGCTACGCCAGTTTACACCAGCTGAGGATGTGGACCAGGGAGTTGTCCATTGGGAGCATCCCATTGGGTTGATGGACCTTCTGCACATTATCCTTTGGAACTGGCAGGAGGTTCAACCATCTACACCCCTGCATTCTGCCTGTTTCTGGATGGAGTGGAGTGATATTGAGAACAAAAGTCATTTCCCTAACCCTACCAGCAGTTTCCAGAGGAAGAGGAGAACTTGAGAAAATACCACTGGGGCAGATTTAACTTCTCTCTTTTCACTCCCCACTCCAGATATCAGTGCCCAATCCTCACAGAGGCTTGGGCTGTATTATCACCAACCTCAAGCATTCAAAATTCATGAGTCAGGCCCCCCAAAATAAAAAAAAATAGCTTAAAGGGTCTGTGATTTTAACAAAAATAAATTGGGTACTTAAATTTATCTTCTGTCTTCTTAGGCTTTAGGTTTCCTTGTGCATTGCTCTGCAAGCAGGAAGGCTAGAAACATACTTTTAAAACAAAGTAAAGCTGAGATTGTCAAGTAATCTCATGTCTTCAGGAGCTTGGGCTTTAAGAAACACACCAAATACATGAACCTTGGCAACACTGGTTCCATGTCTGATATGCATCCACAGCAAGGTCCATGCCTTCTGCCTTCAGGGCTTGTAGAGACTCATTTACAATGCAGATTGTCCAGCATGGAGCATGCCAGTGCATTGCCTTCCTCCACCACCTCTAAGGGCTCCCTTAACAACTGTCAGCTCTTGTATCTCCCCCAAGACCGCGGCTGGTCTTTTACCAAGATCTTCTCAGGACCTGGAAGATAGTCTCAGCGACCAGGTCCATAGCAGGTATTGAGTGGGAGGATGATTGGAGGTATTGGGTCGACCCCATGGGGCTCGGACAGCACATGGGGCTGCCCACCCTGTACATCCCCTGTTGTGTGCTCCAGAAGGTGAGGCAGCTTTGTCTCCTGCTTCTCTCGCTTTCCTCAAGTGGACCCTGCAGGAGGGTGCTCCCCGCCCTGATCCTCTGAATTCACCTTCAGGCCTAAGTCCCCCTACCTCTCCCAAAGCCACTCGACTGGCCACCTGAGCTGGCTGCAGGACAGCCAGCGACTCTGCCTGAGCCACGCTCAGAAAACATCTGTACGTGGCCTTGCTTCACACCATCCACTTCCTGATCCAACTGTCAGGACCTGCTCTCACCTGAGGAGGGCAAGGAACCCCAGTTAGGCCAGTTTGTATTCCACTCTGGCTCCACAGAGGATATTAGTTGGCAGCTCCTCCACGGAGCCGTAAGCATAGGCATGTACCTGGCATGGGTCACGAACTCCCCCCAAAACCTGTTCCTTTTGTGGCGAGAGGGAGACCCTGGCTCACATCTATGTAGAGTGCATCAGATGTCAGCCCCTCCTCTGGCTCTTCCGGAATCACTTACTGAGGTTCTGGCTGTACTTTCCCCCCACATCTCCTGATCTAGGCACACCCCATCTGTTACTCCACAAAGCCAGGGGACCTCCTCATCAACCTCTTCCTGACACTGGCCAAGCTGGCCATCCAACACTCCAGGAGGAGGAAGCTGGACTAGGGGTGGTGAGAAGTGCTCTGTGACTTTAGGGCCTATTTGCATTCCCTTGTTCGATCACATCTCCAAGCAGTGTTCCTCTGCGTGGTGTCCACTGACTCTCTAGATGTCTTTGAGGAGCGGTGGGTGCTGTCTGGGGTTCTCTGTTCAGTGCCACCCTCTGGTTCCCTAATTTTTAGCCTTTGACCTCACTCTTGTTCCTGTTTTCTACTTTGTTGTCCCCAGAAATCAACTGTAGCATGGGATCAGTGGTTCCTCCCTCTGAATTGAGGGGGCAGACTTTTAGTTTTGGGCAGGCCTACTTCAAATAGTACTTTAGATGATAGAATTTTCTTTTTCCCTGTGCGATATTTAAAAACAAACCAAATGATGTTTCAGAAATCCTAAGAGGTGCACCTAACCTGTGTATTTTTATAGGTTCTATCTTGGTTTCCCATAAAGTCTTTTCTATATAAGCATATTAGTCTCACCTATATTAAATACCAGGAAGGGAGAGGAATTATTTAAGCTCAGTACCAATGTGGACACAAGAACAAATGGATATAAACTGGCCATCAGGAAGTTTAGACTTGAAATTAGACCAAGGTTTCTAACCATCAGAGGAATGAAGTTCTGGAACATCCTTCCAAGGGGAGCAGTGGAGGCAAAAGACATATCTGGCTTCAAGACTAAGCTTGATAAGTTTATGGAGGGGATGGTATAATGGGATAGCCTAATTTTGGCAATTAATTGATCTTTGACTATTAGCGGTAAATATGCCCAATGGCCTGTGATGGGATGTTAGATGGGGTGGGATCTGAGTTACTATAGAGAATTCTTTCCTGGGTGTCTGACTGGTGAGTCTTGCCCACATGCTCAGGGTTTAGCTGATCACCATATTTGAGGTCGGGAAGGAATTTTCCTCCAGGGCAGATTGGCAGAGGCCCTTGGGGTTTTTCGCCTTCCTCTGTAGCGTGGAGCATGGGTCACTTGCTGGAGGATTCTCTGCACCTTGAAGTCTTTAAATCACAATTTGAGGACTTCAATAGCTCGGACGTAGGTTAGGAGTTTGATACAGGAGTGGGTGGGTGAGATTGTGTGGCCTGCGTTGTGCAGGAGGTCAGACTACATGATCATAATGGTCCCTTCTGACCTTAAAGTCTATGATTCTATGAAAGTGACTAGGAGTCTTTAAGGGAACAGGAACCTTACTTCCAGGTGGCATTGCGGTTACCTCTTTTTAAACTGCTTTTCCTGGGATCTTTCTTGCTGAAACCCCACCCCCCTCCACCTCTAACCCAAACAAATGAAAGCCTTCCTTTTGCAGGCCTGTATGAGGCCTCAGCTTCCCCTTTTTTTTAATTTTTATTTTTCTGTATTTTCCAGAGCATCACCTGGTTCCAACTGGGCTGAAAAACCAGCTCTCTGCCCTCTTCCTTCCCTCCTTGTTGTTGTTCTCCTATTTGAATTAACTGAGACCTGCATTTGTCCTACCTGAACAGCTGCCATTCCTTCTGATTTTTGATTGGCTGTTTTAGGGCGGGACTTAGCTGTCCATCAAAATATCCCCGTGACCAGTCCCAAAGATTTTCCTCTGCTGTTTGGAGGCAGTAACATGCCTTTAGGAGTCAAATATAATGTCTATTTTGGTACTAATTGAAAACCATGCATCCTTTTGGTGAAGATATTGATCAGTGCGGTGGCTGCAGAATACTCGCTACAGAATACTGTAGTCTTAGGACTTGACTACACTATGGGGCTACAGCAGCATAGTTGTGGTACCATAGCTATGCCACTGTATCCCCATAATGTAGATAGACCCTATAGTGATGGATATATTCTTCCATTGACCTAGCACTAGGTCAGAATAGCTTCTGCACTAAGGGGTCTGAATTTTTTCTGAGGCCTGGTCTACACTAAAAATTTAGATTGACATGGCTGTGTCGCTCAGGGGCGTGACTTTGGCATGTCGATCTAAATTTATAGTGTAGACCAGGCCTTAGATGCTGCTCCAAAAGAACAGAACCAGTGATCTTGTATGATCTTAATTTCCACAAACAGGAGGCCTCACACCAAAAAGCATGACCTCGCAGACAAAATTAATATAATGATTGCAAATTGTTAAGCTGATGTCCTTTTGGTGACCTATGGCAGAAATGTCATGTTTTCATTTCTTTCCTGTTATCAGTGATCTATAATGAATGAGTGTACCAAATTTGAGGATAATAGCTGAAAAGGGTACTTATTTCAAGATACTAGCTCAAAAGGCACTTGAAGGGTCGAAATGTGAAAACAAAGACTGCTTGTGACCTTTTGGTGACCTCTGATGGAAAGTTCAAATTGGGTTATTTTTCCTGTCCTCATCTCATCAGCACATAATGAATGAATGCACCATATTTTAAGTTTCTAGCTCAACCGGAATATGGAAATTCAAGCATCTGTGTTATATTAAATGCCAATTAATTTGAAAAGTCTTGTCCTCTCACTGTCAGTTGCATTGTGAGGAAATATTTCTCAAATGGCTACCACACAGCAGTCAGTTGATTTTATGTATGTACATATATGTATTTTTGTTATATATAGCACACACACAAACCATTATGTATACATACAAATTTTTATAATTCATTCACAGTTATTCTAACTTCAGTTGGAGCAAACATCCTGCTCTCTGAAACAAGGTAATCACACCCAGTATCTGCTAATTACATGGAAAGTTAGCTTGATTAGAAGAAATATTGATGATCAAAAATCATTCAGTATCCTCCATGAAAACTAACGGTATGGCTACACATACAGTGCTGCAGCTGTACCGAGGCAGTTGCGCCGCTGCAGCGCATCTGGTGAAGATGCTCTATGCCAATGGGAGAGACCTCTCCCGTCGGCATAATAAAACCACCTCCATGAATGGCAGAAGCTGTGTTGATGGAGAAAGCTCCGGA
Organism: Terrapene triunguis; assembly: GCF_002925995.2. Taxonomy (NCBI): domain Eukaryota; kingdom Metazoa; phylum Chordata; order Testudines; family Emydidae; genus Terrapene; species Terrapene triunguis. The sequence goes on along the minus strand of NW_020664463.1, from coordinate 2,664,865 downwards.
AGCTCTCCTACTGACATAGTTCTGTGCACATGAGCGCTTATGTCGGTGTAACTCATTCAAAGGGGTGGTTTATTCACACCTCTGAGCGACATAAATTATGCCAGCATAGGTTGTAGTGTAGACATAGCTTAAATAATTGAGGATGTATTTGGTATAGACTGATCACATACACTCTCTCCATATTGCACTGAGTAAGTTTCTGTCCTGAACCAATAACAGCTTTATTATACCGACTCTAAAATATGAAAGGTTAGCATTTTGGACCTGGCAGGGCTAGAAACCAGAGCTACATTCCATTGGATACCAAAGTTCTCAGCATCCCAATGGGACCCCTACGGACACACTATAATATCAGGAAGGTTCCAAGATAATGGACTTCAACAGTGATATTCCTAGGTATAGAAAAGCTATTTAGACAATTTTTAAATATTGTTATGGCTCCCTGTAGAGATGGATTCATGGTAACTAAAGCTTTGTAACTGGTGACGTACAAAACATCAGTCCCATTAAATGGAGTGAAACATCCTTAAAATGATATATATATGGCTTGCGCACGCGCACACACACGCACGCAGTGGGGGTCAATCAAATTATACCCATATTTGACTGCAATTTGATACCCAGGTAGGAAGCTGAGAGTAAAGGCCAATGAAAGAGTGAAACAAAACCAAACCTCCTAATTACTGTTCATGAATGCTCTCTCTCTAGAAAGTTATTCCGAAGTTCAGCACTATTTCTGAAACGTGCTATTTTGTGGGGTCTTTTTTAGATTAAACCTACCTCTTTCCCTAAGGTTTCACAAAATTCCTAATCTTACCCAGGTTATCTTCCTGTTCATCTTACACAAGCCTATGGCTCAGCTTCCATATGCTGGTTGCCAGCTGGTTGGTAATTCAAGGACCTGATCCAAAGGCCACCAAAGTCTGTGGAAATCTGACTGTTGACATCAGTATGTTTTGGATCAGGCCCCAGCTGCTCTCAACAGGTGTTTGCAGATCCACCCAACCACAACAGCAGCAAAGCCGCAGCTTAAGCTCCTGCTGCCAGAGCCTCCATTCTTCCCTTTGTTGTAAACAACAGTGTTTGAAAATTAGTTGCAATTAATGCTGCATGTCAGCTCACTCCAGAAAATATAGTACCTCCACTTCTTTTTAGTCCTTTAGAGAAAGTATCCCATTTTATATGAACACAGCCCATTTTTATTCAAGAAGCAAAACAAACATTTTAACCCCCCAAAATGCTGAAACTACATTATTTCACCCAATTGATGGATGTGAATTCTATCCTCTCCCCAACCCCGTCCCCCCAAAATACTGCGTCTCCCTACAGAGAGAAAGGGGTAATGCAATCTAATAAAGAAACTTTGTTCATTCAAATGTGTGTGAATTTGAACCTTCTCTATTCCCATGCAAAGAAAAAGCCCTTGAAGTTTCTCTATATGACTCAGCATTTTTCTGAGGCTCTTTAGAAAGCATCCTAAGTCTTATTTTTAAATACACTCAGAATTTTATTTATTAGGAACATCTCCATCTAAGACAAGGCTCTTATTGAAGCTTTTGCCTTCTCCTCCAGAGGCTTTTGAATATGTCTAATAGTTAAACCCATATGATTCCTTTCCATCTAAATAGCAAGACCTCCACTAAAGAAATTTGAAAAAGCTTCAAAGTCCTTCAAATAGCATTCTTAGCTGTCTGCAGTTAAAAACAATAAAGATTTATGCAAGCAGAATACTTTGCCTGTAAATTCACTGTTTTTAAAGTACTGGATCTCATCTGGCACTGTTTGTACAGCACAGTGCACAAACAGTAGCATTCCTACCACAGCAATGCCAAGAGCAATAGAGGCTTAGAAACATTTCAAACAGACCAGTTTCTGATCTCCCACGGTTCAGTGCAGCAGGGAGTAGAATCTTGCTCTAGCTTTAAGCGTATCTGAAAAAAACAAGCCAATATTCTTTAGTATGATTATATATATATATATATATATATATATATATATAATAAAATAGAATTGGGAAGAAAAGAGAATATTCGATGAGTGCAAAAATAAAGGAGATGAGAAACTGAGTGAAAAAGTGAATCAGAAACTGGAAGTCAGAACACTATGAGAAACAGAATAATATGTTTCCTCACAGACAGCTAGCTCAGGAGGGCTTTAGGCTGGGGGAAGGATATGGGACCATAGAGAGGAAGCTCATTATGTGAGGAAGTAAGAAACAAGGATAGAGTGAGTTGCGAGTATGCAAATATTTTATGCAAAAGAGATCTCATTTTTCAGTGGACCAATGTGAGCAGGTCTGGGGAATGTTTAAAATGAATTTGTTCTTTGCAGCAGGAGAAGTGCCTGAAATGTTCTTGCTGCTTTGCTGTCCCTTACTGAAATGTGTATTACACAATCTGAGGCACTGGAAAAGCTTTTTTGTCCCATCGATCCCTTACATGGGAGACCTGTTCCATTAAATTAGCGGCTCAGAATGATATAGAATAGGAATGGAGGTAAATTGTCATTACTCTGAGTTTGTTCTCATTTCTTTTGACAGAGGCAGTGTCTCAGGTGCCCCAATAGACTTTGACTGGAACTGTGTATGTCAACACCTCAAACTGAGGGGAAAGATGATTCCAGAACCTCACTCTGTAGTGTTGGCTATTTTAGAGGATACATAGAGAGGACTTCAGTCTCCAGGCATGTGGAGGCAAAGGTGGGAGGCAAAGAGCCACCTATGTGTATGTATGAAAGAAGTAAAACTGATAGCACTCCATGCACACACATACATGCACATACATCCCTCCAATCCCCTCACAGGGTATGTGACTAAAACTTAAAGTAAATAAGAATCTAGCTGCCATATCACCTTCACTATTGCCTGTTGAGGGGCAAAGCAGCTGTGTGTCCTCCACAAGACACAGCTTTAACAAAAATTGTGGTCTCTAGGTGAACATCATTACATGTAAGACATTGTGCGTTGATGCTATTGCTTCAAGCAGTCTCTGAAACAAATCCTAATGCTACCAGATTAACAGCAACTTCAACATCAATAGCAACCAAAAAGCCCAAATGGACAATAGGCAGCACATTGTGTATTCTCTCACACACATTGCCTAAGGCTGCCTCCACGATTACTGGAGACTTTGTTAACTTGATAGCACTGAAGTTATTTACTATTGTCTTCAGTTTCTCCCGCGGCAAAGGCACTTACTGTGGTACCGAGGGATAACTTTCGGCTTTGCTCCCTTGGCTTTCAAAATTCACCTCTCCACAGTCTGTGCCTGTGGCACTCATAGAATACCCTCTCAGTCATACAAGACTGCATGAGCGCAAGAGCTGGGGCTAACTCCAGATCTTTGAAAGGCAGCTTGATATAATCCCTAAGAAATCAGAAGATGTCCATATCATCCATCTTAATGGCTTGTGTTTTTCTTGCAGTGCAGCTGCAAAGCATCTACCTTGGAGGGAGGAAGGTGGGTTAATGGGACAAGAAGAATCTTTTGGACTGCTCTTGGATTAGTAATTCTCTCTCTCTCTCTCTCTCTCTCACGCACACACACTCAGAGGAGATAGAGGAAATTTAGTGTCTGCTGTGCTGCTATTGCTGTTACACTTGCTATGCCTACATATTTCTTTTTTTGGTGCTGCCCTTTTCTGCTATGAATGCCCACCGTAATTACCAACTATCCCATGCCTACCTTTTCAAAACCTGTGCCTCCCCATGTCCCAGGTGATTTAGCAGAGGGCAAAAGCTCCATTTTCTCTGCACTACTACTCTCCCATGGGCCCTGCATTCTCAGCAGAGGGCTCCAGGACATCCTTCCATCCCTTCCTCACCACCACTCAGATGTTTCACAAAAGGAAAGGGGAGCTGGCTGCTGCTGAGAGTGAGAGAAGTAGCTGGCAGGGAGCCTGGGAGGCGGACCACTGAGCTACTACCAAGCGAGACACCAGCATGGGACACAGATAACAGTCCTTTGTGGGGGAGGGCAGGAGAGTGGAGGAAGCAGCCGCTGATGGTGAGAGAAGGGGGAAGTCATCATTTGGGGGAAAAGAAACAGCGGTGGGAGTAGGCAGGAGAGAAACAGAGGTAGCAGCTATAGGAGGACAAAAAGGCAGAGGAGGGAATTAAAGACTCCCAGCTTATTTGGGAAAACCATTCATAGCAAAATTCAGATGCTGGAAAATATTTTTTCCTATTGCAGCTGTTGTGACTGCAAAACAAAGGAGCTAGTGGAATTGTAGCCGAAATTTACTTCTTGATTTCTAGCTCTTCATTCCCCAAGTTTCATTTTCATTAAAGCATCTTATTAAAATGCCAAGACATCCAAAATAATTGAATTGAATCCCCGGCTTTATGTTGTAGTCAGCCTGTGGGATTCAGACTTCGAAGTCATCTCGCCAGAAATCTGTGGATGGATGTAAAAAAGAACTTGCTAACTTCATGAGCACTAACGATATTTGCAGCTGTGCAAGCTACCATAATTAAATGAAATAACTGCATTCATGCCACATTATGTATGAACAATTAAAATGAAAAAGAAATCAAGAAGTAATGTAATCATCCCAAATTCATGCTGATAAAGACTTTATACCATAACTACTTTGTCATATATATCCCTGTATTTAGAGAGGGCCTGATTAAGGCATGGGCACTTTAGGCCAGTGCATAGGACCCCAGCTCCTGCAGTAATGTGATTACATCAGAATCTAAGCTTTCGTTTATATATAAGATGGCTGTGAAGAAGATCTTGAAAATACAAACCATTCATAAAGGATGCATAGTTTACCTGAGTCTGCAGAAAGCCTGAAATTATGGATTTGAGAGCAGCTCAGTGGGGTGTTGACGTCAAGATCCACTGCTTTGGGGCCCTCACCAACACCATCCAAACAAGGAATCTGTCTGTGGCAAAAGGACAGGAATGTAGCAGGCCTGGTCCAACCACTGATATTATAGCATGATGGCTTAAGCATTGGGGACTCCTGCCACTATCCTACCTTTCTGCAGAGGAAAAGGGCTTTCCTGCCACTTTTGCTGCAAGTGGGGTTGGGTCCACAAAATGTGGATGAAGTTAGTGAGCCTTGCATCTGGCATGCCTAGGGCCTCAGATCTGACCCTATGTTTTTTTCCCCACTATCATCATAAAATCAACATTTACTGTATGTTTAAGAAGCTTTTGTTCAGTAACAAAAAATGAGTCTTGGGTAGAGAGCAAAGATGGAAGATTTACACCCCTTAAAGGAGAATTTTCTTGGAAGATATGAGTGATTGAAAATAATTATTATAACAAACTATTTGTGGGAATTACGTATTTACACCTGCAGTGATCAGGGAAGAATAACCTATTCCCTCCCACTGAAACCAGTATTACCCAACTAGCTAAGTGCATTTAGTTTTATGGTTGATTGCAGTTTTCACTTTCATCCAAAGCATCAACCGGGAGGCAGGATAACAGACTAGAGGGATCAGCAGTATGATCTAGTATGTTTCTATATAAAAGTAAATGCTATCATTGGCCGGGGGGGGGGGGGGGGGGGGGGGGAGAGGGGGAAGAGGGTTGAAGACAGATGTATGATGGATATGTGGTTTCTTGATGGTGAATATGGATCTGTACCCCAAAATATGTTTTATGGATAGGATTTTGAAGGTGATAGTTTGGAACATCAGCCGGAGCAGGGCCGGCTCCAGGCACCAGCCCACCAAGCTTGTGCTTGGGGCAGCACCTGGAGAGGGGCGGCGTGGTGCTCCGGCCGCCGGGGAGAGCGGGGCCACGGCCGGGCTCGACGCCCTCCTCCCAGGGCTCCGGCTGCCCTCCCCCCCGGCGCCCTCCCCCCGGGGGGGGGGGAGAGGGCGGCCGGAGGCTTTTTTGCCTGGGGCGGCAAAAAAGCCAGAGCCGGCCCTGAGCAGGAGAAGGCAGTTTCAGCACACTACCTACAAACTTAAGGCCTGTGATTGAAAGCCACTAAGAATGAATGGGTCTAACTGTCAAATCAACTACTTCTTCCCCTTACCCCGTCAACTGGGGTCATTGTGCAACCATCCACCATCTTTGTCTGTCTGATTGTGCACTAAGGTCCACCTGCTGACCATGTTCTTTGATGCAATCCATCACTTCCTTGGCTTTCCTCAGGGTCTCTTTCATACCACTCTCTCCTGCCATGCTATCTTCATCACGTCATCTTCATTCATCCTTTGCATGTGTCCGAAGCAGTGAAGTCACCCTTCCTGGATTCTGTCAGCCACATCACAGACTTTGACTTCCATACTAATACTTGAATTTCAAATTCTGGTTCTGTGTGTAACTCCTCTTATGGCACAAAGACATCTGTCTTAAGCACCTTTTGACATTGAACCAGCCATCTACTTATCACCCAGGCTTCTTCACAATACAGTCTTGCAGGGAGCATGATTTTTTATACAGTTGGGCTTTCACTATCAGTGGCAAACACTTGTCATATGTAACCACTGACATGTTTTTCCACACACTTCCAGAACTCTCCAATCTGGAGTTTATCTCACATTCAAGCCATCTTCCATGACCCAGCCACCGAGGTACTTGAACTGATCAGTCTGGTTTAGTCTCACTCCATTAAGCTCTATGTCCAGTTTCTCTGTGGCACTTCTACTGACCCACATGGCATCAGTCCTAGTCATGGTCATTTTTATCCCATGCCAGGTTATCTGGTCATATCACTGGGTTACTCTTTCCTCTAGGCCTTCTTTTGAGGATGTTTGCATAAAACAGCTTCTCACTTTTCCCATTGGGATCTTCCTACTGGCGCAGCCTATCATAGACAGATCACGGGCAATAAACAAAAATTCACAGACCTGTCCATGACTTATACTATAAATACCCCTAACTAAATCTTGGGGGGCTTGCTGCTGGGGAGCCACCTGGGGGGAGGGGGCTGCTTGCTGAATTACAAACATGGCATCTGTAGTTCCTTGTCCTTTCCTAAAGCCAAACTGTCCTAGTTTAAGGAGGTAATCATTTTGTGCCATATAGCGTATCCGTCGGCATCCCTGACATACACTGCAGCGAGAGGGCCTTTCCCTAGTTAGACTAAGTTCATATCTGCTCTTTTCCCTACATTTCCACAGACCTGGCGGACTGCCAACTGGAGGTACTGGTGTAGTCGCTGCCCAACACCAGGCTTCATTTAACCCATGGATGGGGGTTTAAGATCAGAGTTTTTCTTCTCTTAGCCCAGGAGGGCCACATAACTAATGGGCTCCATCTGCCTTTAGCTATCTGGTTACTTTAAAGGCACCAGATGCCCTGCCTTGTATATCCCCAGTTCTGGTAAAAAAAAAATACCTCTGTCACATGAAGGCAAGTGATGGGGAGTTTGGCTGTCAGAGAGGCTGGCCTTTTATAGGTGTTGCTAGTTCATCCCCATCCCAGCCATAACAGCCCTTATGGGAGGTTGCCAAATCAACACAAGGGTGTTACCTTAGATCACCTGGTTGGCCAACTGGGGAAAAAACAGTCTTGGCCAAAAGGAAGGCTTCAAACCTAGGCCCTGTATGCCATTGAGATATATGGTAATTGGGTGAAGGCATACACAGGGAGGGAGGAGATTTCAGTAGAGCTGGTTGGAAAACAGAATTTCAATACTGCAGAAAATTCTGACATTTTGAAACTTCCTTTCATCCCAAATCAGAACAAATAAAAATGTTGAGATTGACCCTGAAATGAAATTTCTGAAATGTTTCATTTTGGAAACACTGAAACATCTTTATTGAAATGTTTCATTTAGACTTTGTTGTTTTGACTTTTATGTTATATAATATACTATTATAAAGTCAAAACGTTTTGGCTAATAATAGATAATAAAAGGTGAAACAAAATGAAAAGCCTAGATTGGAACAGCCCCAACATTTTGGGTAGGTTCAAAATCTGGGTCTAGATCTTAACTTCACAGGTAGTCCAAGATCAATTAAAAGCCCTTCATATGAACATCCCTGAATTTATGGAGGACTCTGTTCCAATCTCAGCTTTACAACACAGGCTCCTCTCTTGCTTCATCTGTCATTTAGAGTACTCAGTGCCTAGAAATTCTTTGCATCTAAAAATTCCCATTTCTTACAGACTAGATGTGAGAATAAAGAAGTCAGGATTTATCCAGCATGGCATGCCATATAAGTTAGTCACATCAAATACTCTAAATTTCACTATGCATAATCAACGTAGAGGAAGCTTCCTAGAGATAATATTCAGCATCAGTACCATGTCAATGGATCACAAAAGAAGTATACAGCTGTTCATAGATTGAAAAATTCTTCTCTCCGAGCTGCATGCAGATCCGTGCACATTCTCTACGTTAAATCTTCAGCTGCCCTGGAGGTGGACAAAGCAAAGATGGCTCTAAGCTACCTTTCCACTTCCATGACCCCAGGGCTAGACAGTTCTTAGGACAAGTTGTGGTTCCTAAAATGCCCCCTACTCTAGGGGCATCTGTATATAGCAAATTATGCTGAATTCCTCAGCAGGGGCTTTGGTATGGGACAGGAATTGGCCCTGTGCTTGGAAATGCTATTGAGATCTATAGGAGTTTTGTATGTAGGATAAATGTTGAAGATAGAGCAGTGATCCACACTGTGGATTAGAAGTGCCTTCTTTCCAGGCAGGTGCCAAGTTGTGCCACCCTTCTTTCTACTGGTGGGCAATTACTCCTATGCAAATAGTCCCAATAAAATCAACTTCAGGGGTATTACTCACGTAAATAACTACTCCCTAGAGTAAGAACCCACAGAGTTTAAGAGTTCAGCGGGGCATGAGGAACATGATCATTTTGTTTAGCCCTTTTGGCAAGTTGTGTGTTTAAAATGCAATTCTCTTGAATTATTATTATCTGTACAGTATTACTGTTATGTTATCTTTACAGTAATGTTATGTTTGAGTTTGTTTATACAAAAGAGCAACTTTTAATTTTTAATCCTATTGGGCAAAGAAGATTTCTATCCCACATTTACGAGTAAGCAAAAGTTTATTATTTAACAGGTAAAGGAGAAAAAAATCCTTAAATATTGTAATAAAGAGATTTTGCATTGAATGACAGCTATTCTCTTTCTGATCCTGGCATTGGAGAAAAAGCACTGAGCTGATTATACTTCTTGTTTTAAATATTCATGTGACAATGTTGAAGAGAGAAATGAATATAAGAATGAAAAAAAAAATCTACAAGAAAAAATGACTACATGAAATCTCCAGACATTTATCACAGGCCTAGAGGATACAAACCAATCAACTTCTAAAATCTACTCTTTGATTGAGACGCCTAGTTAAAGCCTACATTATTAATATGTGACTCTGTTTAAAAAGTCTATTAATCAACCAGGGATGAATGATTAAGTGAGTAAACCACTAGACTTTGACCCAAAAGACACTTTCACAAGTCTCTTAGGAATCCAATTCATAAAAAAAGAAAAAGAATACTTCAATATCTGTATAAATTATTTGGAAACAATGGTTCTCATTTTTTTTTAAATCATTAAATGGCTCATGTGTATGCAAGAGGACTATTTTCTTTATAGGCTCACTAGTGTGAAGGCCTGTTACATGATTGAGAATAATCAATAAATCATGTGCCAGTCGTACTGAATCTATAATAATAAAATATCTGCTTTGCACAATGACAGCTTCCTCCAGATGGTCTCCAAGCCCCTTAGAAAGATGAACAAATGAGGCCCCAATCCTGTAAATAGATCAATGCACATTGATCTTGCACCTTCATTGAGCCCAATGCACTTCCGTGGGGTTCCTCATACAGCATCTTGCAAGTCTGGAGCCTTAAACCTCACAATATTCCTTTAAGGCAGGTAGCCATAAGTAATCTCTGGCAAGATGGACCTAAACCCTACCTTAAGGCCTGAGGCTTCTGCAGACTTCACTGCTAAACTCTGTGCTAAAACTGGAATGCTGTGGCAGCTCCACTTGAAATGAAAGCAGGAAGATTTCAATGAATTGAATGTAAAAATGAATAATGCACTCAGTACAGGTTTATGTATTTATTTTTAATAAATTCTGTTTATTTTTATGCTTTGTCATTTTTAGTTTCCAGTGTTTGTAGATTTTTGTGTTATCGGTGAATAACTGATTGACAAAGTTATTAGGTGGGGAGTTGCATGTTTTAGCAGTCATTGGAAAGTAGTGCACAGGAGGCTGTTGAGATTGTTGGAACTAGGGAAATCATGATCTTCTTTTTCCCTCTCTTTCATGGCAAAGGCTACCAATAATTTTTAGGGCCTTCAGCACTCAGGCCCAGATCCTTAAAGGTAAGTAGTTCTTAACTCCCATTAAAATCAAAGTGCCTGAAAGGCACCTAAATACCCTTGAAGATCTGAGCTGTGGTTCTCCATCCCAGCTACACATATATGCTTAATTCTGTTCCCTGCATTTATGCTTATGATGCAGTCTGTCATGGGGTGGTTGGTCCCGGTGAATGAAGTAGGTCCAGCTTCCCAGTGCCAGGACAGGGGCTCCCATTTGGCTAAGTAAGAGGGTGGGGCAGTACCTGGGTGCTATCCAGGATCAGGGAGAATCACAGACAGGGCGAGACCGGGTGACTCAGAGCTGCCTGAGTGAGAGTCAGGGGTAGGTTCTCTCTGGTCCCCTTCCTTTTGAACCTCTGCATTCTATTTCCCTTTTCTTCTCTTTCTAGAAGACAGCTTTCTTAGTAACTTTAACCTCTGTAGGAAGGGTGGGGTAAATGACCACTGTAATTTCCGTTTCTCCCTATATGTTTATTAATCAAAACAAGGTGGTCCTCATTCCCTCATTCTATGCCCCAGTTTATCTCTTTTCTACCTGCCAGAGATTATATGTTTGGATTCCAGTAGGAAACTGAAGGCAGAAGAGCAGCAAGAGGGGTTTGCTGGCTGATATCCTGGAGCCAGGGCTGGATGGCTGGAGAGGGCTGAAGGGAGGGGGAGCAGCAGAGAAGCTTACCAGCTGACATCTCCAGGGCCAGAGAGCTGGACCCAGAACCACCATGAGAGGGCTGGGAGAGTGAGGGATGCTTCCCTGGTAAAGATGATCTCCCAGCAGAGGGGCTGTATGGGGGTCAGAGGGGTACCATTGGGAAGAGCAGGGTTACACTCCAGTAGAAAGGGCTGAGGTGGCAGTCCTGGCACAAGGACAGGGGAGGATTGCCAGAGTCTAGGCATGGTCGAAGGCACTGGTGTGTGATAGGTGGTATTTGTGGGATGAGATGTCGGGTGATCTCAATGGCTGTTTGCACTGGGGTGAGAAATGAGCTAAATGTGTTTGGGACTTCTGTTTTTGACCATTTGCATAATGTCTTGTAATGAATCAGGCCCAAGGAGGGTACTATTATGTCATGAGAGCCTGCATGGAATTACTGGAACTATGAAAGGGGAAACTGAGGCAGGTTGGCTGTCATGCTGCGGCCCACCCTATAATAGTCCTTAATTACATCACATAATATTTACCAGATGATACAGAACAATATTTTAAAAAACAATTTCTTCAACACTATGAGGTTCTCAATGAATGAAACAAAGGATGATATGCTATAGATCAACTAGAAATTATGGGCTTGAGACAGAAATGGACTGGGTGAGGTTCTCTGGCCAGTGTTATACAGGAGACCAGACTAAATGAACATAAAATGTTCCCTTCTGACCTTAAAAATGTATTAATCTAGGAGTACTGTGCATAAGTGACTGTTACTGTTCCGGTCTGGCTTAACAAAAGCAACACACAGTAGTAACATATGCCACACCTCCTTTTCTAGAGTTTCCTAATGCTTCACAAAGCTCTGAATTGGGCAGCACATGGCTCTGCCCCACTTCCAGCATGCATGCTACTGCCTTAATGACATACCCTAGCTCTAGGATATTTGGAATCACACTTGTGTATTTATGGACTAAAATAATGTGTTCTTAAATAATGGCAGTAATTAGAGCTGGTTTAAAAATGGAGAAACAATTTCACAAAAGATTGCAAAGTTCTTTGTTTCACAAGGTTCGAAATGGACCCATTTTCTCATGACATTCTCCCCTATACTTTTTCTGAAGTTTATATTAGGGATGATGTTTGAAGTGTATCATTTACCCTAAAACTTGTTTTCTTAATGAAACGTGGCTCTTGCTGAACAACAACAAAACATTGATAAGGATTTTAAAAATGATTTAAAAAAAATCAGTAAAAATTGTATGGAGGAATTTTCTAAAAAAAATGATAATGGTAATAATTACCCAAAAATATTGTCTTTGAAGAAATGCCATTTTTCAATATAAAAACTTCTCATGAAAAATGACAACCAGCTTCAGTAATACATTTTACTATTTACATTGCAGTAGCAATTTCATCTCCCAATCAACAATCATGGCTCAATACTGTTAGGCAGTGTGTATGCATTGTACATACCCATATTATGACAACATTCCCCACCTCAAAAGCGGGGTGGATGTAGCCTCCTGATTCAATGAGCACATTAAAATAAAATGTCAAGGTTACAATGCCCAGCGTGGTGAGCCAGGCCTAGCCCAGTGTGACAGGAACTGCCACTGTGGGGTAAGTCTGAGGTGGGCTCACTCTCTACCCCTGCCCTTCCCTGGGGCATCCCTTTTGCCCCAGGCCGGTTTTTGCACCCTTGGTTTCATGATTTCTGTGGGTGCAATGCTCAAGCCAGTCCTGCTCAAAAAGACCCAAAGTCTTATTTTCGTAATGATTTTTATTTGAAATTGAAGCCCAGATATTTACACAGCAATCTTTGGGCCTTGTCATTTCTGCAGGAAACTAGTATTTCTGTTTGCGGGGGCTTGGATTTTAAAAGGAAGTCTGTTATTCAATGGATGTCATCCTACAGGACAGGCGGTAACATGGCTCCTACTGATTTTATTTTCCCTGTACTCATCAATAGAGCAGCAGCACCCATTAAAATCAATGGAAGACTCCCATTGACTTCAATGGGAGCTCGATCAGGCCCCTGATGCATTTCAGATAAAAGTAAGTGTTGCCAACAATCAACTCCAAACCAGCAAAGAAACAGTGGAATCCCTCCCTCTACCATCCCCAACCATTTAATGGGAAAATGGCTGACAGCCTAAATTACATAAAAAGACAGTGAACAAACACTTCTTACACGGCTATGCCCCAAAAAAAAAAAAAAAAAGCAGACATGTTTGGATTCTGATGGACCACAGGAGGGAATGAATTCCAGAGCTATTCTCTACTGAAAATACCCTGCTACCTGTCTCCTGAAGTTCCACCCTGAAGACAGACACCAAGAGCTTTCCAGTAAAATGCAATTGACACAGCAGGGAAGAGCAAGTCCTGAAGACAGACACATCCCTGACACTTCAGGGCTTTGGAGTTGATAATAGACATCTTGAACTGCACATAGAAACAAAGTAGAAGTTAGTACAGAGTGTGGAGCACTGGAGTTTTGTAGTGAAGGAGTCGTCTGCCCCACTGCGACATGAACAGCTGCTTTCTGCTATAGCTGAAACTTCTAAGTGGTATAGTTTTCATTAGAGTTCATTACAATAGTCTAGGCTGGAGGTGACAGGAGGATGGATAAATGGTAAGTTTTGAATCAAAGAGGAAAGGTCACAATCTCTGGACCAGTGACTCAAAGAAAATTAAAAGGAACTTGGGCCTCAGCCATTGGCTGAGAACCCAGCAGGAAGCCGACTGCAAGCAACTGAGACAAAAGCTGCTCAGTGGATGGAGCGGTCATCACAACTTCCTAAGAATTCTTATTCCTCCCCAACAGTATCACACCATTTTATCTTGAATGAGCTGAAGTCAGATGACTATCATCCAGATGCCTAACTAGGTCAAGCACTGGGAAACCAAAGAATATGAAGAAAGAGATTAGAAGAGAAGAGACAGATGAATATTACCCAAATTGTCTCATAGCTTCCACTTATGGCTGCATACACACTTTGAAGAGAAGGGATGATGGGCTGGTGGGGATAGAAAACATACGAGGCAACAAAAATCAGGTACTCTGAAAAAATGGCTTTATGACAAAGGCATTGTGGGGATCCATATTTATTGTCTGTTTCCAAATCTAATGTGCTCAGTTAACAGATACATACTTATTTATGTATTTGCCAGCCTACATACTCTCCGTAAGATCTGAAAGTCAAGCTGGGTCTTCCCTACTGATACATCATATATTGTTCCCTTGTCCCCGCCTTTTCTGACCTTGTCCAGCTTGTTTGTCTCATCCCACCCATTATATCTTGTCTTTTAGACTGTGAGCTCTTTAGGGCAGGGATTGTCATTAATTGTTTGTTTTTACAGCACCTATCACCCTGGGATCCAACCTGGTGGTGGTGTTTAGGTTCTACTACATTAATGTTGAATAATAATAATCATTACAAGTAATAGAGCTTCTACTAGTGAAATTATGCCTTCCATGACACCTGTGCAAACTCATTGCTTTTACTCATTTTGTACATGTGTGATTGACTGGAATTTAGTAACCAACTTTGTTGCTGATGTACAAAAAAAAAAAAAAAAAAAGATGGAATCCAGCTCACACTTTCCTTGCTGTGTTGTTGCTGCTGGGGTAATAGAAGCAAGTAGTAGCACAGATTTATGTAAGTCACTTAAATTAATATAAATTTCTCTGAAGAAATCAGAGAGATTTATTGGTGCCATTTGTATATAGTCACTTTTCATAGCAGAGCTCCACTTTTAATATATGGATGATTACTTCTTTTTAGGACTACTTGGATAAGCTATTGCCTTTTAAAAAGTTAAAACCATTATGGTCATTTTCCGGCAATGCACTTTTTCTAATTGCAGGCCAACCATGGCTCGTGTCTGTTCAACTTAGTAAATCTCCATACAGACAGCTAAAATGGTGCATTTGTACAATCCGTATCAAAGCCCTTTCCATCTGTCAGGCCCTAAAAGGAACTGCTATTTCTATGTATAAATTTGCCCCCTGCAGGGTATTTCTTTCTGATCCTAGAATTGCAATTCTGATATATTCCAAACCCTATACAAGTATCTTGGAAATTCTGGAGTAGATGACTGGAAGCTTTTCTGCATTGGATTTATACACTTATATATAATTACTTGGCTGACCCTTTAATTCACCTAAAGTCACTGAAGTATAATGAAAGCTGCCCTTTTCCCATAAAACTTGCAAATGGGTGATACAACAGAGATCCTCCCATTCCCTACCTCCTTTTGTGCAAAATAATATAAAAAATGCCTAGTCCAAAGGAAAAATCCACACAAACAGTTGACCATTAAAATGATATAACCATCTACATTCTTAGCTGCAGCCCAGTCTGAGTAGAGGTTTTAGACTGTGTTTTATAGTATATTTGAGACATGCATCTGAAGTGCAAAGTTTTGCAAATTTAGCCTGCAGTCACTATACAATTTTTCCACTCTTTGCAACAAATGCCCCAAGGGACTGATTTGACTGGAATTGGATGGGCACAGGGAGTGCCAGAATATTCAGTGGCTTTGATATGAAACACCTGCTGCAAGCCATCAAACTCTTGTTATATCCTCAGCAGATCTTCTGGCTTTTCATACGCTCACTCAGTGCAAGAGGAGAAAATGAAGCACTTGATGTTATATAGCTATTTTTCCTTAGAGTTTTCTAGCTGGAGTTAAGTATTGATATGATTTGACGTTGCTTTGACAAATAATTCACCCTGACATCAGATATACAGTAATGAAAATAATCATTTATGCTCCTGAGGTACTGCTTAATACTACAATGCACAGTAGGGGAAAATATTGTGAAAAATCCCTAAAATGATAAGCACCTTACAAATGTGATAGACCCAAACCAAAATCCTTCAAATCTTGGAGAGTCTGTCTCCTAAAGTGGATTAGGACTTCATGGCTGGATCCTATCTCTATAAAGGGTGAAATGAAAACCCTGGTTAGAAATACTCCACACCCTAGTTAAATTCATATCCAAATTCAGCTGTCAAATTTGCAGTTTGGGCTCATCTCTGGTATGCAACCAGACATTATTGCTCCTGGGTACAGTGTAACAACAAAGTGGTCAGTGGTATTTGTCACCAGTACAAGAATATTAGCAGCAATGAAAACATGCCTATTAGGAATACACTTACTGACAGGGCTTCCTAAATGAAATGGTAGAGTAGATAGGATTCCTGAGGACCACATGCCTTAGAGTTGGGGTTGGCAAACCAGTTCAGTTAAAACAAGAATACATACAGACTTCAGACCTTTCCCCAAACCAGAGAATAGAAGTTAGCGGGAAAAATCTTCCTCCCAATCTCCAGTAGATATTCACAGTACTTCATAGGGTTCTTCATTATCTGTACTTCAGTCACTCCACAATAGAGTTAAGCCAATAATGGATTTTTCAGCTTGGCGGCTGAACAGAAAAATCTGAAAAAAAAAATTGTTTTAGGTTGAACCAAAACTGAAGTCTTTTGGTTTCTCTTGCTGAACAAAAAATAGAAAAAAAAATTCATTTCTAGTTGAATGAAATGTTTAGTTGACACAAAATGAATTATTTTCTTTATTTGTTTTATGATGTTTTAGGTGGTTTTTAATCCTTTTAATTTAATTTTTAAACAAGACTGTTTCAAAATGACAAGTCAAAATGTTTCATTTTGAAAATGTCAAAACAAACCGTTTCCACTTTTTCAAATTGTTTTTCGTCATTTTTTATTTGGCCAAAACTATTTGCCAAATTCCACCTGAATTCTCAAATAGTTTTGGGGTGACCTTTTTATGGCAAATAAACTATTTGACTGAAAAATTTCACCTGGTCTACTCCACAGTCAACATTTGCAGATTCTTGTCTTTTATTGCATCTCCTTGAACTCTGGTTTGCTGCTTCTTGGAATCTAGAATGATCTGTAATGTTCTCCATTATATATATATGCACCCCATTATACACTGTATTGCAGGACCTAAGAACGTATCAGTGCATGCTGGCATGTGGCAGCAATCTGAAGGTCCAGTTCATGGATCTATTGCAGCAGTTTTCAAACTTTTTGAGCTGAGCCCCCGCGATTTTTGGTTGCGCATCCCCAACCCAGACCAAAATAGATGCAAAATCTGCTTCTCCCCCCTCACGTTTTCAGGGGGGCAGGAAGGAAGGCACATGAAATGGTCTCTGGGGGCAAAGAGCCAGTGTGGGCACAGAGGTTGCTGGGAGCAGAAATTGGTGTGGCTGCGGCGATTGTTGTCACTGACCCACAGGCTGGGTGGCCTGCTGAGGTGTGTTGCAGGGGAAGGGGGGGGAGTGGCGGCGCTCCCTCCCTGAGCCCTGCCATGCGGTGCTGGCCTGAGCCACCTGGCATCACTGCTTGCCCCCTGAATGTTCTTCCATGCCACAGTGGGGGAGGGGGCACCCCACAGTTTGAGAACCTCTGATCTGTTGGAAGATCCTCTTAGCTGGGAAATTTAAATTTAGGAGGAGTTTGAAAAAGATTAGGTGAAGGGAAAGAGAATTGCAGAGAAGGATGAAAGCCATGGGAGATGCGTGTTTGGAATCTCAGAGGGAAGGGCTAGAATCCTGGAGGAGCATTCTGAGAGACTCCCAGAGTTTCATGCATGTTTGTATATGCCCTGGGAAGGGACACAGGCTGTTCAAAATTAATCTGAATTGAACCCCTGATGCTTTTTGATCTTTACTCATCTTCACCATGGGTGAGTGATCATCTCTACTTAATGTACCAGAAAAGGGGGCACATCCAGTTTGATAGGGTGGGAGGCCAGGATAGGAGTCATCTTGTGGTGAACTACAGAAATTACATTGAAACCGACCTTTAAAAACAAACATAAATGTCCTTGGTACCCTTGATCGTTTTAGGGACGAAGAATTGGTCCAGCGAAAACAGTCTTTGAAAAAAAACTGTGGTGGTAAAGGCACACTTTTTGAAGTACTTTAATTTGTTTGGCTACACATCAAGTTCTGCAACCAGTTATAAATGTATTTGTTTATTGTCTCAATTTATATACTATGCCTATCAATACATTTCTAGCTATGTAAGCATCTTTTGAAAATACGCACACAATAGTCAGAATTCATAAGTGCCCAGGAAAACTAAAAGTACTTTCCTATCTGAGATAAAACCCAACCTTCTTAACCCACCACTAAAGGCTTGAGTAAATACACAAGCCACTCAGTGATCCTAAGAGATAAACAGATTTGGGCTCTTTCAGACTAAAGGGAGTATAAATTCCAGAGATAAGGGACCTCTTGCCTACAGCGGTGTGCCTCAAAAATGTTGGGACTCTAAGACTCGAGCATCAAATTAAGAATATTATTTCTATGAAGTGAATTGATTTAATGTCTATAAAGAAGGTAACAGGATTTACAGTCTAACCCTTCAGGTAATATTAAGGGGCCTAAGCCATAAAGTTTGGATCAGGGTCTGAGAGCCCCACATTTTGGGGGCTTGTTCAAATCCAGGGTTATGGGTTTGGCCTCTCTCATGTCAGACACCATTTTAAGAAAGGAAGTATTTCAGAGAGGTACTTAAAGGCGTGGGCTAAGATTTTCACAGCCAACTAAGGGATTTAGCAGTAGGTCAAAGTGACTGATTCAATTTAGTGCATGGTAGCAAGGTTCACATGGCCAGTTAGTGTGCAGCAGGTTAGAGTGCTGTACGTGCCCATGCTGTGCACTAACTCTCTATATAGACAATCCCTAAGCTTTCACTTCAAAAAGAATGACGTCTCTAGCTTTTATGGTTGAGAAGGTACCCTTCATATAAGAAAGGAGATCCAAGTTGTGAAGATCTGCATAATGAACCCTTAGAGCTCTGGGTGGAGCTTGGTTTGTGGGCCCAGCTAGGCTTATGGGAGCTTGGGGGAGCAGAGGTTTTTTTTTTTTTTTCATTTGACTCTTGAACTCGGTGATTCTTCCTTCTATCTAATGACCAGGTAAGACCCTGCTCAACATAGTTGTTTTATTTCCATGATCTGAAGGAACCATATCATATGGAGGAATGGCTGTAAGCCATACCTCGTCTTTCATTTCCAACTATCCTCTTGTTTTATTTTACCAGATTATTTTTCTTGAAGGCTTGTTGGCTGAAATATTAAATCATTCCTCTTACACGCAATTACTTCCAGCTTGTATGTTAAGTAAAATTTTGGCTCACTAAGTGTTTGCATATTTCATATTCAAATTTTTCTCTGAACAACTTCACTTTTCTATAGTTAAGCAAACTTTAAACTGCCTTAGTTATTTTAATTCTACTTAAATCCCTCATTATTTTATTGTTCTTACATTGGTTTCACTTTTTCCATAAATCTTTTATCTGTCAAACACTGAATATACATATTGTCTGTACAGCGTTTATGCACATCCTGTTGTTTTAAATACATTGTAACAGCAAATTACTCACATTCCAAAGAAAAGCTCAATGTAGGTCTTAAATGTAAATCTTACTGGTTAGTGTTTATAGTTACGTTCTTGGTTTCCATCCAGTTCTGGGGAAAAGAATGAATGGAAATCATATTTAACACTTCTCTGTGGCATAAGCAGAAAATAGCTGTCATTTGCAGCGGAGTCTTTGTCCTTACTCTGAATGTTGCTCTGATAAGGCAGGCTTAAATAATCACTTCCCTGTGTCTGTTTTTAATTAAAATGGCAGTAAGTAAACAGTGACTAGAAATCAATGGCCTTATGGCAAAGTGACAGAGAAAAATCTAGTGCATCAGTCAAGATCAGAGTATGAATCAGTTACCCAGCTACTGCATGGGTGGTGGCACAATTACATCTCAAAAGTTTAAGAGCTCTGATCTTGTACTACTAATAAAAAGGGGAGGAGATTCTGAGTCAGCACATAAACTAGCAGCAGAATAAGTGGATTATTCTGCATTCCCACCCTCTTTCACCCCGAAGCCTTCTAGAGGAAGAATGAGGAGAAGAAAATGTACAGATAAGTATAGTCCAATTTTCATCTTTCCAGATCACTCCCAAAGTGGGCGTAACATCAAACCAGTACGGTGATCTTTGCTTGTTTCAGCATAGATTTAAGTTAAGCCTCAGGCTACATTTTTACATTCATGCTATTCAGGAGCATTACGAATAAACCTTCTATATTTGCAAACAGAAAAGGGCACTCCAGGACAGGACTGTTCAAACCATATTGCAAGTTCAACCCAGCCACTCTTAGAGGGCTATTTGTGTAGTTGTATGTTCAGCTAAGTGTGTAACTGCATTTCCTTACTTCCAACTGATCTTATGAAAACATTTTCCCATTCGCTTACCTATGTGACTATACCCCAGTTCTGCACTTAGAATAATAGTATGTACAGATATTGTCTCTTTTTGCTAATAAGTGCTTTACAATCAACTAATTAATTTCACAATACCCCAAGGTATATAGTATTATATTCAATACTTATATGGTCTTCAGCTCCATAATAATTATATACCCATTTAATTGATGGCTAAACTGGGGCAGAGAAGGGTTTAGTTGCTTGCCCAAGGTCACATAGAAAGTCAGGCGGAGATCTAGGAATAGAACTCTGGAGCCTAGAATCCATTTCTCTGCTCCAATGACTGGACTACTAACATTACTTACACATAGTATTTTAAGTGTTACTATTCTCAAAGGGGAGCAACTTATACATTTCCCAGTTGTAATATTGTATTCATCTTAAAAAGAAATTAAGATACAGTTCAATTCTAATGATTGGACTTTACCCTGTTTATTAAGATGCTTTTAAAAAAGAATGAACTGGGCTTTATTTTTTATTATTTTAATGCTAAGCAAATTATACTTCCTAGTAACTAGTTTGTAATTTGTGATCATGCATGATTCTGATAGTGAAGGAATTTCATTACGGGTACAGTAAAAAGAAGAGAATGCATGTGCATTTGCACGTCTGTGTGCAGGTAAATAAATAGTAAACCTCATTGATAACACAGGACATTCTAATTTGAATAAGATTATATTCTCTCTGGGAGAGATAAAGGGTAATGAAAGACAATTCAAAGCTAGTTTGTTATTACTTCATCAAATACCTCAGCCTCAAGCTGATAAAATTCTGTTGTATAGCTCCCATGAGACATTAACTGCAATGATGCTGCCAACCATTTGTAGTGATCTCTAAAAACATTAATATCACTATTTAAATGAGTTTGTGATGTAGTATAACAGAGGGTAAAGCTAGAGGTGAAACTACTACATAAGCTTTCATAAAATCACTACAAGTGAGTTACTGGGTATGACAAAATGAATTATTTTCATACCAGACAGGTGCTCCAAAGAGACTTTAATAGAGTTTTTAGCAGAAGGCACACTCGCAGAATGTTTTACAAAGTAACTTTTTCTGTCCTCACCTACTGCACAGCAAAAACTTTTATTCCTCTCTCTCTTCAACCAAGATCTTTCATTTATTCATTTGTGATCATTAAATCCATTTATTTTATTCTTTAGCTGGTTTCAATGATAGTGTCTAATTTTCAATTGATATGGAAGAATTTATGAAAGTATTTCCATCTGTGGCCCCAATCCTGCAAGGATATATCCATGTGCTTAACTTTGTGCACACGAATAGTCCCATAGACTTCAATAAGACTATTCGTGTCTAAAATTAAGCACACACACACAAGCCTCTGCCAGACAGTAAACCCTGAAGAGTGCAATACTAGAAAACATAAAGGCAGTATATTGGGGTTCCATGTCACTTTCAGAACACGAATTAGTAACATACTAGTTTTTGCTTTCTTAGAATTGCAGAATAAGTTCAAAGTTATTGTGTTCAGGTCCACTTTAGGTTGAGTTTAACACAATAATCTCCCAAGAATTATGGAACAGTCAATTCTGTAAGTAAGATGCTGCTAGCAATGCATACTGGTGAAATTGTAGCTCTGAAAAGGAGTATAATTTACATTTCTGAATCAAGGGAATGGTGGGAAAAATATGTAAAATAAGAACCGCTCTACTGTTTGTCTTAATTATTTCAAATTAAAATAAATAGTAAATTAGTAAATAAGAGATTTCATGTTTGAAACTGTATTTATATTAAAGTCTGTTTCTCAAGTGTTCTAACTCTCAGACCAACTTTTACTTTAACCTCCCTCACAGGGAGTAATTCACTGTTATTTGTAAAGCACTGAGATCCTTGCATGAATGGTAGTATAGAAGTGAAAAGTATCATCATGACAGAGTACTGAATGCCAGGCTGTCAGGTAGCTTAACATTCTTAAGCGTAATAAATCCAGCCCCTATCTCCACAGTTACAGAGATTCCCCCTCTGGTAGAAGAACCAATATGACCCCATTATGCAATGCATGAGACAGTTAGGGTAAAAGTTTGCCCAAAGTGTGAACATCTGCTCCATAGTCTCTTTGGCAGGAGGATGATTTGTAAGCTCTTTTGGCAAGGGACCATCCCTTTGGCCTGGTCTACACTAGGACTTTAATTCGGATTTAGCTGCCTTAATCCGAATTAACCCTTCACCCGTCCACACTACAGAGCCAGTTAATTCGAATTAAAGGGCCCTTTAAATCGATTTCTGTACTCCACCTCGACGAACGGAGTAGAGCCTAAATCGATTTTGTTAATTCGAATTAGGGTTAGTGTGGACGCACACCACCGAATTACTGTGTTTAAGTTAATGGGGTAGTGTGGCCGCACACCACCGAATTAATGTGGTTTAAAACCGAATTAAGGTGCTTAGTGTGGCCGCGCACAATCGAATTTATACAACCTGTTTCCCAAATTCGAATTATCTAAATTCGGATTAATCCTGTAGTGTAGACATACCCTTTGTTATGTTTCTACTGTGCCAAGCAAGTGAGGCCCTGGCCTATCGACACTGCTGCAGTACAGATAATAAATAATAGTAAAAATTAATTTCTTTACCACCAAGAGACCTCTTCCTTGGCTGCTGATTGCATGTTAGCTGTTTACATGGATTTGATCCATACCAAAAATTGTGATCCAACTTAAAGCTTGTAAATTTAGGACTTGTGGATCTACAGTAAAGTTAGTAAGTACATAAGAACAGCCATCCAGGGTCAGACCAATGGTCCATCTAGCTCCATTATCCTGTCTTTGGACGGTGGCCAATGCCAGATGCTTCAGAGGGAGTGAACTGAACAGGGCAATTTCTTCAGTGACACCATCATCCAGTCCCAGCTTCTAGCAGTCAGAGGTTTAGGGAAACCCAGAGCATGGGGCTACATCCCTGACCATACCAATTGATGGGCTTATCCTCCATGAACTTATCTTGTTCTTTTTTTAATCCAATTATACTTTGAGCCTTCACAACATCCCCTGGCAACGAGGTCCACAGGGTGATTGTGCATTGTGTGAAGAAGTAGTTCCTTATGTTTGTTTTAAAAACTGCTGCCCATTAATTACACTGGGTGACCCCCAGTTTGTGTGTTATCTTGAAGGGGTAAATAACACTTCCGTATTAATTTTCTCTACAGTCATTGGAATAGTAAATTCACCTCTCCCCTCCCTCCAAAAAAATTGTAATTTCAGGTTGACAGAAACTATTAACGAATTCAAGTTAAATTCAGTGAATTGCCTCAGCTGCATAAAAATGATTTTTTTTATAAATGTCAAAATGCTTTGTTTAGACATTTTCAAAATGAAGTGAGTTTCATTTAGAAATTTAACTAGATTTGTTTAAAGTATTTTTAAAAGGGTAAAAACAAAACTGAGAAAAACAAAAAATCATCAGTTTTAGTTAGAAACAAACCATTTTTTTCTGTTGTTCAGTTACCAAAATGAAAAATAAATTATTCGCTTAGCTCTGCTACTGTGTTTATGCAACTGCCCTCTACTGGATAGAATCATACCTTTAACTGTGTACAGCCAATGGCTGATGAAAATTCTCTTTAGGGAGAAGTAGTCAAGACTTGTTTTTTGCGGGGTGGAGGGGGGTACCCTTTGAAATGAATGCTATGTCTCCCACTGTTATAATGGGCTTTGTATCAGACTTAGTGCTGGTCAGGAATTTTTTGACAAAATGGCTGTCAAAAAATGCCAATTCATCAAAGTGAAGGAGTCGGTTTCAATTAAACTTTCGATATGGAATCTTTAGATACAGGATAGAATTTCTCGGGAGAGAGAGCGAGAGAGAGGCCAGCCTAGGCTGTGGAATACCCAGGCTCAGATCCCTACACTGCCTGATATGGCTCAGGGAATTGAACCTAGCTCCCTTATGTGATGCTGGCAGACCAGATGCCAGCTCTTGCCAAGGCTGTAGGCATCAGCTGGGCACTAACAAAGTCATAGCTGGAAACCAGACCAGTTCACCTGTATGTTATTATTGTTCAAGAAAGGTATTAGACTTATAAGAACGTATTTAGACTCAATGGAATATTTGTAAGTTGCTGCATGCATTAATTTCAGTTGTAATATCTGTGTTCCGTTCTACTGCTTGTTCTGAACCTGTGATCCCAGTCACGAGGAATGGTCCACTGCCCATCAATGAGGACTATCAAAACTAACTGGGCCATTGTAGAACATCAAGATACAAAGACTTGGTTAATGGCCCTCTCACATCTATGAGGGTGCTATGTGCAAGAAAGCCCATCCCATCAGCTTGAATATTGGTAGAAGGAGATAAAACAGGGACACAAGAAAAAATTCTCTCTCTTTTTTGCTGTTTGGACTTTGAAAGGGCTGGAGCTTCAAAACAGAAGCAGAAATCCCCAGGGTCAACCTGGGTTATGCCTAAAATACATTCAGTATTGACAGCTTACTACAACTCTTTCACCTTTTGGTACCATAGATGGTAAATCCTGTGTGTGTCGATATATTTATTTGCCTGCTTTAATCTGTAAATAAATTCTAATTTCTTTTTCCTGGTTAATAAATCCTTAGTTTACTATAGGATTGGCTACAAGCTTTGCCTTTGGTGGGCGATCTAAGGTACAAATTGACTGGGGTAAGTGACTGGTCTCTTGGCATTTAATGCAACCTGAATCTTTTGCAATCTTTGGTGTATGGCAACCAACTATCACTCAGTCCAGCTTGCCTAGGTGGCAAGATAGACTGGAGTGCCCAAGGGGACTGTCTGTGGCTCCATGGCAAGACTGTTCTAGTGCTTCAGGAGTTCACATTTTTATTGGGTTGGTGAAATCTAATTACAGAACATACAACCCATTTGGGGTCTTTGCCCTGATTTTTTGACAGTCTACCCTGAGGTTGGCACTCACAGTCGTGAACCACTCCAGACAGCATGACATCCTGCATCCCAGGTGAGTGCTCCAACCCCGGGCAAGAGAGTAACTCACTGCCTTTTTTCTAGATCTCCGCTGTTGGTGCTGTTGCATTTTGTATAACTCATTAAATATTTATTGGGACAGAGAGAAAGAGTGACACTAACTCTATAATCCAGGGCTATTGGCTATTCTGGTCTCTGCCTCGGGGTTCGTGTGCGGGCATTTGCTTGCATGCGAGCTTGTGTAAAAAACTTCAAAAGATCTTGGTTTCAAAAATCTTAAAAATTTTCACAGATGGGAAAACTGCTTCCAGCTCTAATCAGACCCCAGAAGCAGGAGTTTTAGGTTTGTAGCCCTGCTGCTGATGTGACGTTCTGCTTGGCCAGTGTACACAGCTCATCAACAGCCACACAATCCTAGGTAGCCACAGATTTTCAACAATACATTTAACAGTTTCATTCACAGGAGCCACAGAGTCTTACATTGTGAACTGCTAGATAGCTGGAGAAAGACAAAACTCCAACTGAAGTCAAGTGGATTTTGCCAGAGTAAGGTTCACAGGATTTGGCCCTCAGTGCATGAACATACCCAGCAGAAATTGTCTTAATAGAATCCTTCATTCTTAATGTAGCCAGATAAGTGTTACATGTATAACATGATTTATTGTGGGGAAAGTAAAAGATTATTTTGTGATTTGCATTTTCAGTATTCATTTTATTTCGTTCCTTTGTGGATGACGGGTGATTTATTTTTTTGTCCATATCAGGATATAAAGACTGTAATTTTGATGGGGAAAAAAATGGTCTTCTTATATTACTTTCAATAGGATTTGCTGTGTTCCTCCCCTTTTCATTTACTCTAAATTTACGCAGACACTTTAAAAAAAATTCAGGCAAATGTAATAAGATATTTGGAATGCCCTATGTTTTGTTTATAAAGCTTTGCAATCTTTTTTCTACCAATAGACTGAAAGTGCTTCCCATTATACAGTAAGTGATGCATATTTTATAATCTCAATTGCACCCTATTACAGGACATACCAAATAATGAAGATAGGAGTGAGGTTACAGGAAATTGATTTGTGTTATAAACATATTGTTTTTACAGCAAGAAATTGCAACTGTGCATATCCTTCATTTTCCCTTATATCCCTTCAAGCAATCTAACACATAACAATGACCATTGTGAACAGCATGTAAATCCTATGCTTCAGGGAATGATGCTTAAGACCCAGTAATACATAAAGACAGACTTTGAGCAGAGAAGTTACAACGTTTCTATTTCTCCTCTGCTCCCAGATTGTTAGTATCTTGTCCTGTGGCACTCTCTGGAGTTGACAGGGAGTGACCAGTATGCATCCTTGTTACCCAATACGATGCTGATCCTTCAAGGAGCTGAGAAAACCTCCATATCCCACCAACAAGAAAGAGCACACAGCACCATGCAGAATCAAGTCCAAAACTCAGTGAACCTGAAACTAAACTTCTCTTGCACCAGCCCTCTAAGACATGTTGTTGAAGAACATGCCTCTACCAAGAAGTTCCAGGGTTTGCTGATCTACAGAATGACTGAGTTTAAAACTGGTTAAATGACTGCCTATAAAAATACCCTTATGTTCTTACTTACTAATTTGGAGGCAGATAACCTGGAAGGGGGAGGGGGTGAGGAAGGCCGATAACACAAATTCACATACATAGTGCCCAGCTCTCACTGAGGTCAAGGGTAAAATATTACCATGGATCTCAATGTGAGCAGGATTGGGCTCATAGCTACCATTGAAATCAATGGGAATAGGATTAGCAAAACTATTTAAAAACAGAAATGGTTTCAGAGAGATTTAACTATATGGAAGGTTTGAAGAAACTGTAACATGGAGGTGAGAGGCAGACAGTTGAAAGTCTCTGGGTAAAGATAAAACCAGTAAAAAGTAGGGGTGACCATCATAGCAGGGATCTACTATAGACCACCAATATCAGGAAGATGACGAACACAAGACCTGGTAGTAATGGGGGACTTTAACTACCTAGACATGTTGGAATTGAAGTACGACAATCACAACATTTCAGTAAGTTCTTGGGCTGTATTGGGGACAACAGTTTGTTTCAGGAAGTGGAGGAAGTAATCAAGGGGACAGCCATTTTAGACTTGATTCTGAGCAACAAGGAGGACCAAATCTGAAGGTGGAAGGCAAAGTGGGTGAACCTGACCATGAAATTATATATTTCATGATTCTAAGAAAAGGAAGGAGTGATAGCAGCAGAAAAAGGAAAATGTATTTTAAAAAAGCAGACCTTAACAGACTTATAATTGATAGGTGAGGTACCGTGGGAAGAAAATCTAAGGGATAAAGGAGAATCCTACAAATGTGAGAATGTGGATGAATTGCTAAGGAGGAGTACAAAAGAATAGCACAAGCATGTAAAGATAAAATCAGGAAAGCTAAGGAACAAAATGAGTTACACGTAGCAAGAGACGTAAAAGGCAATAAGAAGAGGTTCTTTAAATACATGAGGAGCAAGAGAAAGATGAAGAAATGGGTAGGACAAGTTAGTAGGGAAGAAGAGCTAATAACTGATGGCTGAGATGTTTAATGCCTATTTTAATGCCTAAATGGTTAATGGTGACCAGATACTCAATGCAATTAATATTAACAACAAGGGGCAAGGAACACAAGTCAAAACAGGGGAAGAGGTTAAAGAAGATTTAGATAAGTGATATGCAGTCAAGTCAGCAGGACCTGATGAAATTAATCCTAGGGTACTTAAGGAACTAGCTGAAGCAATCTTGGCACCGTTAGCAATTATCTTTGTGAACTCATGGAGAATGAATGAGGTTCCAGAGGACTGGACGGGGACAAACATAATACCTATCTTTAAAAAGGGAAACAAACGCCTGGGGAATTATAGACCAGTCAGCCTAACTTCGATACCTGGAAAGATAATGGAACAAATTATTCACCTATCAGTTTGTAAGCACCTAAAGGATAAAGGGGCTATAAGGAATAAGGAATAGATAGTATGGATTTCTCAAAAAACGAATCATGGCAAACCAAACTCATTTCCTTCTTTGACAGGATTAATGGCTGGTGGATAGGGGAAAGGAGTAGACATCATATATCTTGATTTTAGTAAGGCTTTTGATACAGTCCCTCATGTCATCCTCATAAGCAAACTAGGGAAATGTGGTCTAGATGAAATTACCATACATTGGGTGCACAACTGGTTGAAAACTGGTACTCAGAGTACAGTTATCAATGGTTCACTGTCAGATTGGGATGATTTATCTAGTTGAGTCCCACAGGGGTCAGCCTGGGTCTGGTGTTATTCAATATTTTAATTAATGACTTGGATAATTGAGTGAAGAGTATGCTTATGAAATCTGCAGATGACACCATGCTGGAAGGGGTTGCAAACACTTTGGACGACAGGACTAGAATCCAAAGTGACCTTGATAAATTGGAAAATTGGTGTGAAATCAACAAAATGAAATTTAGTAAAGATAAGTGCAAAGTATTATAGGAAGGAAGGAAAAATCAAATGCACAACAACGAAATGGGGAATAACTGGCTAGGTGGTAGTACTGCTGAAAACGATTTGGGGCTTTAGTAGATCACAAATTGAATATGAATAAACAATGTGATGCAATTGCAGAAAAGGCTAATATTCTGGGCTGTATTAGCTGGAGTGTCATATGTAAGACACAGGAGTTAATTGGTGCTGGTGAGACGTCAGCTGGAATACTGTGTCCAATTCTGGGTGCCACACTTTAGGAGAGATGTGGACAAAATGGAGAGAATCCAGAGGAGAGCAACAAAAATGATAAATGACCAATAGTTTAAGGAAATTGTGGAATCCTCATCATTGGAAGTTTTTAAGAACAGGTTGGACAATCACCTGTCAGGGATGGTCTCAGTTTACTTGGTCCTGCCTTAGCACAAGGGCTGGACTACATGACCTCTTGAGGTCCCTTCCAGCCCTGTATTTCCATGGTTCTACATTTGAGCTACAGGTAAACAAAGTAATAGTTGTTGTCAACATTTCAGATCAAGATAATTTAAAAACAAATGCTGTTAATCAAAAACAGTTTGAAAACTTTTTGTCAGACATCGCGGAAACATTTTTCTTTGCCTTCAGAGTGAACGTGGAAATGTTCATGCCAAATCAACTTTCCAAGGCAAAGTTTATAGCATGGCTAAAATGTAAAGTACTAGAAGGGAACTTAAACTTGGGGACAGGTCATTGCCTCTTAGTAATCCATTTCTAAAATGGAGGTGACAATGTGGCAGTGAGAAATGAAATCTTTGGGTTTTTTTAATTTGTGTCTAAATTTACAGTTGCAAAGGCTAATATTAATATAAGGACAGATTCTGTTACTCTTATTCATGTTGAGCAGTACTGTACACAAGTCACCCAAATGGTTTCAGTAGGACCACTCAACTTCAGTAAGTGTATCAGAATCTGGCCCAGAGGGTTTGTTTATGTATTTCAAATAGATTTTTCATCATTTTCATTCATTATAGATGAGTCCGAAACTCATAGTTCAGAGTCAAACTTCCCCCAAAGTTGAAGTGGGTCTGGTCCAAAGTGCTTGGATTCAGTTTTCTTGTTCAGTTTCCTTATTACAGAGAAGACGGCAGGCTGCAAATTTGGATCCAGATTCGAATGCCCCACATTTGAAGGAGATTCAGTTCTGGCATCCTCATCCTGGCCCATGTCTCTCTCCAGAAGAGTAAATTTCAATATCCTTTATAACGTTTTGCATTGATTATGTTTTTCATGTTTGAAAGGTATGATATTCCACAATTCTTTTCAAGAGTCTATTCTCTGGGGATGGAGTTTGGTAAAGATTTTCCATTAGTACACAAACCTTTCCTAAAATCACAGCAGATACAATCTTTGAAATGTGCTTTATATCTGTCAAACCAGATAAGATTACAGATTTGTCTGCTCTCGGAAGTGTAACGTCATATAGTCCCATTTGCTGCAGCACTAGTCATTATCTATCTTGTCTGACAGTGCTATACATGATCTTCAAGATCAATGCCAGGTATGTTAAAGGGAAAGCCCAAACACAACTATGTTCCTGCATTCTAAGGCGGACAAGGAGGAGTCAAGATGCCAATATAGGCCTAAATTATGGCTGACCCTATGTAAAGCAGACTTTAACAGACTTATAATTGATAGGCTCTCTGTCCACAACTAAGTGGACAGAGAGCCTTTCCCAACCAGCACACAATGCAGGAGCCAGCCATTGCTTGATTGAAAGCACAAGAGAACATGATAGGAGGGGAATGGGGTGTCAACATCTGGCTCTATCAATGGCGCCCACAACTGGCAGGTCATGTCTACACCCTACTCCATTCATGAACTTACAAGCACTTGGGGAGGAAGTACAGGATATATCTTTTAAATGATGTAACAAGAGCTACTCTTCACAATGCTTTGTCAAGATTCCCAGGAGGCAATATGCTTTACAAAGGCATAATGGCTTTCTCCACACCACCCAGGGACTACAGCACTGGTGCAAGTAATCTAGTGGCCTGCAGGACCATACTTTGGCCTTCAGAGAAAATTGGAAAGTCTAAATTAAATTGCTGAGCCTGGGCCACTAGGATGCAATTCTGAATCCCAAATGGAGTTGGATATATTTTTTGTGCTGACTGTCAGAAAGTAATAAAGGTAAGAGGGGCCTTCAGCAGACAGTTTTAAACTAATATCTTTCTAAAAATGGGCCTTAATTCAAATCCTTGATCTGAACTTCTTCAAACCTTGGGCAAATTCACATCTTCATTCAGATCCCAACTTTGGGTCTCAGGCGCAGACCAATTCTTTTCCTCATTTCAGCTCACCCACTGTAATGCCAATAATGTCACATTCTGTTTTGATGTCCCCATATAGATATTTCTGTGTTACTATAGCTACCATTGGATTTCAGCCAGTTCATGGGGGCTCTGGTAAATGGCGGTTTTTAAACTAGGTAGCATGACTTTGTAAACAGTTTTTAAAAGCATGTTAAACATTATTGTACAAAACTTGCTTCAATGGGACTACTTGCATGAGTAAGGTGAGCAAGGCTTGGTGAATTTTTTGATAGGCAACCTGTTGGCCGTCAACTGCCGGGGTTCCAAAAACAATGCCATTGTGAGCTTTTTTCCAAAGTATTTGGCAAATATTGACAACGTTTTCAGAAATTGAATTTTTCATGAATTGTTTGTGAACAGTGTACAGTGACTTTGGTATTCATAGCGTGTGACTTATCACCCAAGTCACTTGATTTTGTTTCTGCTCCATAATTAGATGGCAAACTTTTAAAACAGGAGCATAGCCAAATAATGGTTTGAAGTTGGAGTATGATTATTCAGGCGAACAATCATTTCTACTAAAATTTGTGAAAGTTTCAGAATTTGTAGCGATCTATCCAGCAGACTGAATTTATGTCTCAGATTTACAAAATCACTACCCAAGTTTTAGTTATTCATACAGATGGATTTATTATGAGAGGAAGTTTCCAAGGCACAAATAGGAGATGGATGCCCAATTCCCATTATCTTTCTCCTCCCTGTATACTTTGCATATATTACACCTTTTATACAAAAATCTCAAAGAATGCAAGTATCAATATATCCATTTTATAACTGTTTGAAATAAGCCCCAAAATGTTTAAATAACATGCCCCAAAACACCACAAAGTCAATGGCAGAGCCAGGAGGGAAAGAATGCAGGAGCTCCGACTCCTAGTCACCTATGCTAATTACTAGAAAACACTCTCTCAGTTTCTATAAACAAAGAACAGTGATAACCCATGCAGGCTGGCAACTCTTCCATAAAGAGACAAGACAGTAAACAGAAAGCTCATGATTTAGCTGAAAGATATCTAGGCAACTCCAAAAGATAAATATATACATAGAAATACCAGGTCTCTATTTTTGATTAGTGGGGCTCTGAACATATATCCCTATTTTCAGATGTACCTGAATTTTTCTGAACCAGTTTGGCTCAGCTGTATATAAAAACAATAATATTTCATGAGTGGAACAGAAATGCTTGACTAGGCAAAAGGGAATCTCTTAATTCACGTTATTGCTGTATGGCCATGTAACAGGGTGCTGGCCAGGAGGTCCTGAGCCAGCCCTCTGTTAGCCCAGCTCCAATTAAGAAGCATTACTTGGGGCTGGCTGAATATGCCACATCTAATTGATCGTGGGCCTCATTAGCCAGGGGGCTCTATGGGGCTGGCAGGAAGGAAGTGAGAGAGGGGAGAAAGGAAAGGGAGGAGACAAGGCCTGTGTGTCCCTGCTTGCTGGAGAAGCGAGCTGTCCCCCAGGTTGCTACTTGGGAGTGGTCTGTAAATAGAAGGCGGTGGGAGCTGACACTGCAGGGGTCCCGTAGTGAGAGGGCCAAACAGGAAGCCCTCGTTACAGGCCACTTAGCTATTTTACAGAGTATTAAGTGTACATAATGTTTTATTTATTTCACTGTCAAAAATACGTACAGCCTGCCTACTTTCTTTGAACTTCACTTAAAACTGGCTTCACTCTTGCATATGCCTTTTTGTCAGAATACACATATTTCTCTCTGTTAAACTCAATTACAAGTGTTTTTCTAATACACATGAATATATGAAGTTTATCATTTGAAATTACCCATAAATCTTAAATCAACTCTTCAAGCCCACCACTGAAATCATATTTTGGGACAAGTTTACTTTCACCCCAAATTCACCCAATATTTTATAATATTTATGAGTTGTTCAGAAGCCTTTTGTCAATTTTCTCTTAGTAAAAACCAAATCTGAATTTCTCCTCCCAACCTTCTTCATTTGTACATTTTTTTATGGGGAAAAAGAGGCTACTTTTAATTTTAAGGTTTTGCTGGAGAATAGAATATGACCCTTCAAATGTGAAATGTCTTGATTTTTCTTGGCAGTTTCGACTTTTTAGTAGTTGCTTTTCCGTGGCCGGTTAATATTTTCAGCCAGTGAATAAAACAGCATAGGGAACCAGAAAAATGTGGTGAAACTGATTGAGAAAATTATGATAACCAACATCATTTTTGACCGAGTAAACACATGCAAAATTTTTGTAGTAGGATACCCTCCATACAAACGTCCACAACACAACAGAACGTTCTTTTTCCCTGTACCAACCCCCTGCTGAAATAATAATAATAATTGGCTTAAGAGTAAAATTTTCAAAAGTGCCAAGGGGGGCAGATTTTCAAATGCACTTAGGCACTTAGTGGGATTTTTACAACTGCCTGACCAGGTTAGGTGCCTAACTTCCATTGATTTCAACTCCAATTGATTTCCAGTGAAACAGATAATTTTTTCCAAAGCACTTAAATCCCAATCAGAGATATCTATTGATATCAACTGAGATCTTAACAATTCAAAACCAAAAGAGAAATCCTGGCCTCATTGTATCTAGCAGCTACAGGAGATTTCTCTCAAATTAAGAGGTAGAAGCCTGTATTTTTTGAGCTGAAGAACCAGGGTTTTAATTCTGGCACCCTGTTTGTGTGTGTGTCATATACTTTTTTTGTTTGAAGAACATACTCCTCACAGTTTACAGCCTTATAGTGGTTGCACAAGTTTAAATTAGAAGAATTTAGCCCATGAATTTAGAACTTTTAAAATAATATAAATATCTCATATTAGACAGAGGAACAAGTGTAATTTACATTAGTCAGAGCAGTTCCAATCTGTACTCATTTTTGTTCTCATTTGTAATCTTGTCAGGTGCATGTATTTTAGAATAGGTGTTACACTGATGTAAACACTTAAGTCAATGAGGTTTCATGCTCATAAGTTGAAAAAAAATGTTATAATTAATGAAAGTTCAAATTGAAATGTGAAATTGCAGGAGATCACAAAAAAGGTCTGGCAAAATTTAAGCCATCCCTGATTCTATAATCAAAAGTATTGCATTAAGTCATTCAATCATGCTAATTCAACCAGTTTTATTACTACCTCTTCATTAACACTCACACTCAATGTAATTATGAAAATACCTCTGAAGAGAAAATGTTCTTTCCCAAACCTTTTTTTCAATTCTGGGGGAAATGTAACATATGTTGTTAGATACTGGTATATTTTCATGATCTCCAACTGATCGGTTTCCTAGTTTTAAATTACTGTGGTGCAAAAGATTAGAATGGGGAGAGAGTTTGGTCTTCAGATTCACTTGGTATTCATATTAGTGGATCTCCACTCTTTGGAAAATATTCTGCAACGTTTGTCCCCTACTCCCCCCATCCTGAGTTGCACTGTGTGTTGCTCAGCTGTAGCCATGACACTTAGTCAGTATGTTTCATAGTCCAAATGCAGGGGACTTAGAAGTCAGTGACTAGCATACGAGTTTAGGGAAGTCAGGTAACCTCTCTGTGTTTACTTAATATGGAGAGTTATAAGATGGAAACATTTTAGTACCAGCCTCGCTTCAGAATGTTCAAGAGTTTGCTGGAGGATTGGGGGTTAGTGGATGCACTGTCTGGGTGCAGGGCTGTGGCAGGGTTCAATAGTGAATACAAAACCCCAAGTAGCTGTGAGAGAGACAGTTAAAAGCTTTGTGGCCAGGTCATTTATTGGCTCACCCTAGAATCCAATAGCGATGACAAAGTGCCGGTACAGGTAGTAGTGACCAGAGTGTGTTCAGAACTCAGTGTTTCTCTTCCTGCTGATCAGAGAAAGGGAAATGAGATGTCGTCACTTCCTGATGATTGCTACTACAGATAAACTTTTCCAAGCACATTCATAGTCATATGCCCCAGGGTGCTGATCTTCTGGATTTGGAACTGAAGTCAGATCACACTGTTGGCCAACTGCTTTAGCAGTGAGCAAGTAGTACCTTACTGCTACTTACTTACTACTTTCCAACTATGCCCCCTCAGCAGATAACTCAGAGCACTGACCCTAACAATACTATATATCTGCTGTTTGGCACTCTTTGCAGAGTGCACGACTGGCTGTGCACACCATTAAACACATTCAAAATTAAGCCCCACAGCCAGCAGCTGTAGTCGCCCCATTGTTTCAGAACAACAATAGCACTAACTTCCAATGCACATAAAGTGCCAAGACTGAGAACAAATGAGAATTACTGCATTTGATCTGCACCCAGAGGTAGGCGGAGGCAATACTGCTCCTATCCTTGCACTGATAGCGATTGGATCAGGCAATATCAGAGACTGAGTTTCTCTTTTTCTCTTCTTCTAATGCTGCAACATTGCGGAGCCAGATGCATCTGCTCTGGGAGCAGCTTCAGGACCAGGCCCAATGAAAAAATATATTTTTTTACAAGGTAATTTGATGCAGGGGTTTCTCTTTTCCTATAACAGGAACAATGAGACTGGAGTGAAATCTTGGTTCCATTGAAGTCAATGGCAAAACTTCAATTGGCTTCATGGAGGCCAAATTTTACCTTAGAAGGACAGCAAAGCCTTTCCCGCCATAATCCCAAACTGTCCGTACAGTGAATGAAAAACAGGTGTCGAGTTGGTCACATGGCTGAATTTAAATCCAGTCACTAGCTGGCTGAAATTCTCCCATGAGACGGCAAAATTTCCTTCTAGCTTCTCATCCAATCCTGCATACAGGCACCTGCATATCCAGCAGCCAAGTATTACCTGATAGCTATATTTGGGAGGCAAATAACTCTGGATGATAGCATTGTTTAGCAAATTCATTACTAATTTCACCAATCACTCAGAGGTCATCCTACTTAATCTCCTTGGGTCATGCTAGTCCAATATCTTAATAGACAATGAAGTGTAATACATGTACATTACATAAGTATTCACCACGTCTGTATTCTTTCAAGGAGGAAGACACGAGCCTAAAAAATAAATAAAGGACATTGCATGTCTTTGATTATAAAAAAGGATACAATTTAGTCATGGAGGTCAAGGATTCTGTGACTTTAACAGATATCTGTGACTTCTTTGGCTTTGGCTGTCAGCCCTGCGATGACCATACCCTGGTTTTATACATTTTCCCCATGACTGTTCTGTGAATTTTGCTTTATTTTACCATAAAAAAATTGTATCCATAATTATAAAGAAGAGAGGAGCATAAAACAGTGTGTACGTGTGTCTGTGGATTTGTGCATGTGTGTGCTTCTTTGCCACATGATCTTATGCCTCACAAAAAAACCCAAACTGTTTAATTCTGATTTTTAAAGAGCAAAATCATTTGCTCTATTGGAACAACCCATTCATCACATAAAGCATTTGATTCTGTCACCTCAAGTACTTGTTAAATCACTTCCAGCTGCTACAATCAAGGGCCAGGTACTTCCAAGGTCTGGCACTTTCTGAGCTCCATTACACCTTTAAGTATGAATCTTCAATCCAGTTCTAGCCTTCATAATAATCAAGTGCCCACTCCACATAACTTCAAGACAACTGGGGAACTTGGAATTCTCCATATATGTCTGTATCTGATTTTCAATCAGACCTCTTCAACCCAAGACTGAAAGCTCCTGAACCTCTGCTAAGTATTATAACAGCATAATTTACCCCGAAGATAGTGTCATCAGTAGCACTTCTGTTGTTAAACCCCTATTTTCCTCAGGTAGAAGGCTAAATTTTTATCAGGCTGAAACAAAATATACTGGACCGTAGTTTTACCTGCAAACGTACAACCAATGCTTATCGTGTGCGCAAGCCCTGTTTTTCCTCATGCCAACTGGGTAGCTAGAGGCCTAAAACTTCATGTGCATGCGTGTGTGCAAACAGTAGCTCATGCACATTGCGAGCCTGCTAAATTAGAAGTTGGCATAATAAAGACCTGACAATGTTGCTTTTTTGGTTGTTTTAAAGCAATATGCTAATTTTCCATTGAAATAATTTATTCTGAAAGGAAACATATGTATTCTCTGGAAATTTTCGACCTCTGTGGTATGGTACTGCACAAGTGTCCAGGGTGTATAGTAATTTTTTCACCGTGCTCTGAAGCATTAAGTTCTGTTCATTGTTGGCAGCAGGACTACATAGATTATTGATCTATTGTGGGCTGGCATGTCCATTTGTATGTGCTTGTTAGTGCTACAATAGATGCAAGAGGGGCATAGGTGACTCAAAACTTGTAGGAGGCTTGAACTCCTAGTTCTCCAGACCACCAACTCCCAACATGCCCCTTAGGGTTTCATTCTCACAGGCCCCTTATTCCTCCTTACTCCCTCTTATTCCCCCTTTGCAGGACCCAAAAAGTAATCATCCACATTGATCTTCATTAATATCTTATTCCTTGCTTTGGGGCTACGGTTGAAGGAGTGATTCGCCACAGTATATTCTCTTCTCCCTACTCACCAGGTCCTTGATATGTCACCTGTGCAACTCTCTGTGCCTCCCTTTCAGCTCCCTTTCCTGGTTCCCCACAACACTGCACTGAGAAGGAAGCAGGCAGCAATAGCAGCAGTGAGAGAGGCAGGGCCGGCTCCAGGCACCAAGCACCCAAGCTGGTGCTTGGGGCGGCACCTGGAGGGGGGCGGAGCGGCGCTCTGGCCGCCGGGGGGAGAGCCGAGCCGAGCCCCAGCCGGGGCTCGCCGCCCTCTCGCCGCCCTGCCCCCGGCGCTCTGGCCGCCGGGGGGGGCGGAGAGCCGAGCACCCGCCGGGGCTCGCGGCCCTGCCCCCGGCGCTCTGGCCGCCGGGGGAGGGGCGGGAGAGCCGAGCCCCCGCCGGGGCTCACGGCCCTGCCCCCGGCGC
>NW_020664463.1:2603056-2626939 GCF_002925995.2 Terrapene triunguis | reverse complement strand
GGCCGCCCCCCCCCGGCAAAAAAGCCAGAGCCGGCCCTGGAGAGAGGAGAAGGAAAAGAAGCAATTCCTCAAATACTGGGCAGGGAACCATTGATTAATTCGTGCCAGGGCCCAGTACTAGCTCAGCACTCCCTGATCCTCTTTGCTTGGCAGAAGGTAGGGAGCTCTGTGTTATGTTCCAGCCAAAACTACTGAACAGAGTTTAAATACACCTAACAGAGAACAACACTAAAACAGAAACCCAAAGCTCAGGCCTGGATGAGCTGGGCTCAGTACAGAACCCAAGGAAGGGTGGAGTGACAGAAAGATGGATTTCTGTTACCTTTGCGGGTCCCCATCTCTAGGGCCAACCAGGGAGTGGCAGAAATATTATTGTTTTTCCTGCTTCTCTTACACCCACTACTGTAAGTTTTAAAAAAACATCATAAAGCTTTTTGGCTCAAAGAAGCCTTTTTATTTGTATATAAGCTGGAATGTCATGGGGCTTCTAAAAATGTGCTAGTTATGCTGTTTAAAACATGAAATATAGTTCTGTTGAGTGAGACTTTTTGTTTTATTTGTTACAGAAAGCGCTTTTGAAGTCTCCACTTCAAAATGGGGCAAGTTCGTTTTTTTATTTTGGTATGGAAAAATCCACTACTTACCATTCTCCGCTGTAGCAAAGCTGACTAGCCAGTTAAAGGAACATTGCTAAGCAGGGACGATTAGTTAAAAACATGTTCCACAAAATCAAATATGCACAAAAATGCATGTGATTTTTTAAAAAAAGAATAGCTCTTTTTTAAAAATAAAATATTGCCTATGCTGTACTTTGAACCCCACACGTGAAATGACTACGGTTACAGAACAAACAGGATAAAATGCAGGAAGTAAACAAATACCATAAATATTCTATTTTAAAATTAATTATTCATCTTAGTGGCACCCAGAACCTCTCAAGATCAGGCCTTAATAATATAAGATTATATACATAGCATATGTGATTTTTGTCTTGACAGCGAATCTGCTTCTGCTGATGGGGTTGTGCCACAGACTTCAGTAGGATCAGGAGCAAACCCAAACTCCTCTAATCTTTTCAGAGTAGGAGTCCAGACTAGGGTATTCCCAATGTGATACTCCTTGCCATTAATAGTCACACAAAAGTTGTTTGGTGATATGAAGAAGGAAGAGAAAGAAAAAGGAGCAAGAGAGACAGACACCAGGGTTGCGTAAATGAGAAGTACGATTTGACATAGATGCATCGACTGCTGCCCTAAAGAAAGCAGCATGGCTCTTTTAGTCTATTGAATGAATAAATAGAAGATGACAGAAAGTCCTTTGGTTGCTTATAAATGTCAAATCCTTTGAAGTGACTGCCTTTCCTTGTCACTAAACATTAAAATACATTTATGCTCAGGACACAGGGCTTAACTGATGTATAATAATTTATACAAGAGTGTGTATATATATATATGAATGCTGTTTTTAAAAACATTAATTTATCCTCTTGTATATTTTTGTGTGCTTCTCATGATGCATATTGTTTGTCTAGATGGATACAGTGAGGTCAAATTTATCCCCAAAATGAGCTTTCACAAGACCCAAGACCTACATAAATGTTAGGGCTTATAAAAAAATCCAATGGAAGTATCTTTAAATACATAAATAAACTTTCTCCATCAGTGTTTGCAAACCAAACATTGCAACATTTTGCTGATGCATGAAACCTGAAAGTAAAATTGACCCAAAATAAAAGTAAAAGCAATTAGCCTATTTTAATATGTAAGCCAAGAGAACCACAGGGAAAAACAAAACAAAAAAACAAAACCAGCACAAGTGGTGCAAAACAAAAGATTTTAAATTCTTCCCTTTTTTAACAAGTGACTGTGTTAACTAGGTAAGGAATTATTTTTGACTCCTCTTCCCTACACTCAGCCTGCATGGCTAACGTTCCAAACCTTTCTAATTCTTCTCTCTTGCTGGTCTCTACACCTGCTGTTACGTGAGACCCGGTCCTCCATGCTACAGTGTACCTCTGCCAAAGGGCCTGACCTTAACTCCTAATTCCCCTCCAGCCACTGCAATTGTGACAACCCCAATCATTCAAAAATCATGAATCAGGTCCCTGAAATTAACGAGATTGGCTTAAAATATGAGATAATACATTTGGGGTTCTTTTTATTTGATTTTTGAGCCTTTAGATCATACTCAGATCACATTTTCAAGGTTTTCTCTGCAACCATGAGGGCTAGAAACTTTTATTTATTTATTTTTTTAAAAAGAGGGAGGCAGAGATTCTTAAGTATTCGCCTAACTTTTGGAGCTAGGACTTTAAGAAAACTATCAAATATTGAGACACTCATGATAAAAATGCATGAGCTGGCAACACTAACTGATCATCATAACAAAATACTATATGACTTTAACATTTCTTCAATCCTGAGTGGGATTTTCTTCCCTATAGAATGCACTTCATTTAATAACATTGAGACCCTGTAAAAATTCCGTCTTTTATAGCATTTCTCTTCTTTGAGAACCATCTTCAGCTGCGGTACAGGTGAGAGCAAGACTATGGGATGGGAAGTTGCAGCTATTTCTTTGCCAACATGTAAATTTCTCACTCACACCCTTTTTTCTCCCAAAGAATGGCCACTTAGCCAGGTGATAGTCCATTTGATTATGCTGAAAAAGGCTGAAGTGCTGGCTAGCCATTTGTCTCTGGGGTTTGAAGCTGTTTCCCTAGACTTGGAACATGTCTTATACAATAGAATTTTATAATTTTACATACAATGATGCCACACATTTTACCAGCACAATAATGATCAGCAAATTATGAGTTTTCAAATGGTATCTTACAGGCATACTTTGTATGAAATGTATAATAGTCTTGTAAAAGGGTACAGACTGTCACAGACTGGTGAAATTTTAAGTTCTCAAACCCGCCCTCCCACCCAAAATCCTACCACCACCTCAAATTTGTAAGAGATGCCTTCTCCTTTCTTTGCATTATTTCTATGTAAATGATAAGCACCTATAAGCTGATTTTCCACTGCCTTTACACCTTGTGCAAAGGAAGTGAAAAGTAGGTGTACAAGGTTCCCAAGTCTGATTTGATAACACTGTATACTGGTGTAAATGACTACACAAGATGCAGTGCAGTAGAGAATCAGCCCCCTTATTTTCATGCTTATAAGTAATGACACTATATTGGTTGGTCACATTTCCTACAAAAGGAAAAAAATCAAAATAATCAAAGTTAAATAAATAAATTATTTTTTTTCAAACCTGGCAGCACAATTAACTCCAACTGAATGCATGAATTCCCATAATTAAATCTGCATTAAATTTTAAAATAGAACACTAAAAAATAACCCTACCTCAAAAAATATCTGCACTTAGAATAATGTTTATTATTTTAATGGCACCCCCAGAAAACAGATAAAAGAGAAACTTCTGCTCTGAAGATCTTCCAATAGAGATGGTTAGAAAATGTTCTTTAAATGCCCACTTTTTGTAAGAAAAAATGGAAACCAAAAGTTTTCAGCTACAAAATTTTTGGTTTTCATTTTTTCCCGATTAAAAACTAGAAGTTTTCCATTAGAAGCAGACACTTTTTCCAAAATATAAACTTTGTTAAAAACCTCACTTTCTGTCTAAATGCAGTTTGATGGGAAAATTTTGCCTGGCCTTATTCACAATACGTTAACTGCTTTAAATTAGAACTGGATTTGAAGTGAAAGCCCAGATCCAAGCTCTCCTGAACTCTGGGAAACTTTGCATTTGGGTCTGTACTTTGTGCCTTAGTATAGCTGGACTGACCCAGAATCTGAACATAAATATCCCCAAACTTCAAGGAGGTTTTAAATCAAATCTAGACCTGCAGTTCATGGTTCTGCCCATCTTTAGACTTTTAAACTCACCTCAGTTACACACCCACACACATGGTACGTCCTTATTGAAGTGCTGATGTTCCAACATAATACCAGCACTTCAAAGAATGTTTCCGTGTTCCCCTACTGCTCAGTAGCTTCAGTGGAGAACAGTAACTCAGTTGCTAATATTATGCCTGGCTCCTGCTTCAATATAACATCAAGGGGACACATGAATATTTTAAAGAATTTGAACTAGAGCTGTGCAAAACTTGCCTTACAAAACTGAGTTGTGTGTTTATATCTCACCTTTCTTTCATGCTAACCATTTCATGCTGTGTGTCCTGAAACAGCTAGTGTTGATCTATTTAGTAGCATAGCAATACTGGCTATGGATAACCTCAATTACCCAAAATGTCAAGAGGAGAGAGGATACTGTGAAGTCCGGATAAGTGAGGGAATTATCATTATCCTTTATAGAGACTGGGAAAATGGGCCTATTTCAGTTAAGTAAAAATTGCAAATAACGGCAGGAAAACCATCCATATTGTATATTGTGTTTAGTCTAGTTCCTTTTTTATGTGTGATTTGTATTTTCCCCTTGTGTTCTGTTACTTTGGTTGCATAGTGTGCATGGGCACATGACCCTAATAAACTGTAAAGTTTTTAAGATTTTTAGACAGACAATTGACATTTTTGATCTTAGGTGGACGTTTTTTGTTGAAGTTGTTTACCTATCCTATCTAAGGTACTTCACAATCCTTAATGCATTTATCTTCATAGCAGCCTATGAGGTAGGGAAGTGCTATCATCACCATTGCATAGATGGGGAACTGAGACAGAAAAGACTAAGGCCCAGATTCTCAAAGGTATTTTGGCTCCTAACTTCCACTGATAGATACCTTTAAGGATCTGTGCCTAAGTACCTTGCCCAAAGTCACACAAGAAGCCTGTTGCAGAGCAGAGAATTACACCCGGGTCTTCCAACTCCCAGGCTAGTAACCTAATCACTGGACTACCCTTTCTCTTTGATCCATATTGTGTGAGTGAGAGGTCAAATAATGTCTACCATATTTATGTTTATTGCTCAGCTACTCAAATGCTCTTGGTGAAATTGATGAGGTTGTTTGTTTATTTTGTGTATTTTTAAAAGGTTTGAATGGGTGCCTGAAGCAGTGGAACCCTCTTATTATAAGTTACAAAAGTCCAAATAAATAAATGAATTAAAAATCAATCAGTGAATATTCTCTCAATTACACCAGCATAAATTCAAAAGTACCTCCACTGAAACCAGCAGAGTTAATCTGGATTTACACGAGTTTGATTTGGAGCAAAATTCTGCTTCTTTTCCCTAGTTAATACTACTTCCTAAGCTGTTTCAATATAAATCCCTAGAGAAACTATGGAACATAAACCTCCTCCTCCCTTGCTAATACATATTTTATAGATAACTGAGTATGATATGATTGATTATGTACTGTAATGATGGATAAGGACAATTGCCTGAAAGGTCAAAACTATTAAGTAAATCCTGGAATATTAAAAAAAAAAATGTTTCTCTCTGAGGTATGGTAAGTCTTTAAATGACAGGTGGCCTTCATGCCACATGGTAATACTGATGGCATTGAGAAATATATGTATAATTTGAGATTAAAAGTATGCAGCAATTAGTAGAGCATTTCTGGGTGTTCTTTGAGTAAAGCAGTTTGGATAGAGTTAAGATTGTTCAGATTGCATATCCATGTTTTCCAACTTTTGGTTTTTGTAAAGTTTTACCTTAAATAACATGTCTGTCTTTACATCTTGATATTCTTATAATTTGCCCCCTTAGTTTTTCAATATGCATTCACAATCTGAAAGATTATTGTCAAGAAGTATATGACTAAATTCAGCCTTGGTTTAAACAGGTATAGAACCATATAGACTTCAATGCAGTTGTGCCAGGGAATTTAAACAAAGGTGTATACATGAAAGTTGAGCAGAGCTGAAATACAACCTCAGCTCATTGACAGCTCATAATCCTATCCACAGATGCTCCTCAGTCTAGGAAGTGCAGAGGAGTTGCTGCCTCTGAATTCTTCTCTCACTTCAGTATAATTCCATTGCATTCAAAGCAGTTACTCTTGATTTATGCTAGTTTAACTGAGAATAGAATTGGGGACTGCAGGAGTCTGTGGTTCCTGTAATTGTGGATGCTGAGCAGGACTTCATTCTCAAGTCCCTCTACACTGGGCTATGTGGGAGTGTCTGGAGCCTTGCTCCACTGTAAACAGGCAGCCTGTGCAGAGCCCTCTGCATGCACACTAAAAAGCTGCCACTGCCAAACACAGCAGAACCATTTTACTGAGGCCTGTTTGAATCCCTATCTTCACGGGTATGTCTCACTGCAACATAAACCCAGGGTCTGTGGGACTTGAGTCCTCAGACTCAGTGCTAAAAGCACACATTTGAGTGTCCACACTGATTAGCGACCCTAGATTTACAATTTCTGGACCCAGGTCTCACACCCATGCTCATGAATCCACACTACACTATTCAAATCAGAGTCCAGCCAGCCTATCCCAAGCCTCCTAGCGCCCTCCCTAGCTGTAGCTTCTCTCGCCCTTGGTTCATGGTGCACTGTGGGAAAACTTGACTGTCCATCCCATGGCACTTTATTGGAAGTTGTCTCAGCACACCAATGTATCCAGCCAAGCTATCTTTTGGGTCTGCATGCTCCTGGCACTTGGAGCCAGCAACATAGGTGAGGCACTATTTGAAGAACTTTTCCTGCTTGCACTTTCACTCCTGTTTCAAGACACGGGCAGAGCATCCATGAGATGCTGGTGGACATATTGGTGATATTTTCTGACCTTCCAATGGTACCTGTTGGAGGAGGAGGAGGAG
The DNA here is from genome assembly GCF_002925995.2 of Terrapene triunguis. Classification (NCBI taxonomy): domain Eukaryota; kingdom Metazoa; phylum Chordata; order Testudines; family Emydidae; genus Terrapene; species Terrapene triunguis. Next base: position 2,620,205 of record NW_020664463.1, on the reverse strand, counting down.
GAGAACGACACAGATGTTGGCCTGAGACCTGATCTACTCCCACCCCCATATTAAGGCAGCCTTGGGTGAAACTCAGGGAGTTCAGCACTAAAATTGAAAACAAACAAACAAACAACGTTATGCTGCTGATAAAGCACCTCCATCTCAGGAATGTCCTAACGAGTCTTATAACCACCAGGTAGAGACACCCAGGTGCTGGGAAATTAGAAAGGATACAGAAAGAGACTCAACAAATGGTAAGATAAGCTCTGACCAGCGTTTTTATGCTGACCATCTGCATAAATAGAGAAGGTCACAACTAAGTTACAATTTGGGCATGAAAGATAAAATGTAAAAAACTTGGGCAGGAAGGAGGACACACAGGTGCCAGTGTGTAATTGGTTAACATTTTTGTTATTTAAGAGTGTGGGACAATGTGATAGGTTTAGTAAATTTGAAGGAGGTAGTTAGCTTTACCTATATAAAGTAAATGAAAAACAATGCTCTTTGGGAACCATTTCCGGACTGCAGTTCAACTTCAAGATGCTGGAACTCTGACCCCTCTGCACGACCGTGACATGTAGAGACATCACCGGGACCCCCCAGATGAGTGGATCCTGATTGGCCATCAGGTAAATTTGTCTGTATATTGGGAGGGGTGAGCATGAGAGATTTGCTTGGTATATTTATTCTGTGTGTGTTGCTAATAAATAGATGTTTAGAGCACAGCTGTGTAAGGCTCTTTTACCATAGAGCCCTGAGACCCGTGGGAAAGGATGGGTACTTAAATTGACCAGGTTTCTTCCTGCGTCCCATGGGCAAGGATAGGTGCTTTACATCCTGAACCCTTGGTAGGGAAAGGATGGGGGTACCTAAATTGACTGGGTCATGCCTTGAGCCCTCGGTAAGGTATAGGTGGGGTGCCCTAAATATAGGCAGGTAACACAGATGTGGCAGACCCCAACAGATTGATGCTCCTCACAACTCTTAGGAGAGCTGTTGATGCCCCCATATAGACTGGCACTTCTGGAACTGGGCCACAAGCATAGATTGATGGGATCGCCTCATCATGTGGACCTGGGATGACCAGCAGTGACTCCAGAACTTTCATATGAAGAAAGTGACATTTCTGGAGTTTGGTGAGCAGCTTGCCCTGACCCTCCAGTGCCAGGACAAATGCATGATGGAGGTCATGCCAGTCCAGAAGTGGGTTGCTACAACCATCTGGAAGCTGGCTACTTCTGACTGCTACAGGTCCATAGCTCACAGTTTGGTGTTGGCAAGTTGACAGTGGGGATTATGTGGCGCAGGTTTCTGAGGCAATCAGGTGTGTGATTTACTCAAAAAGTTGTTGGCATAAACAAAGTCCCTGAAATAATGGCCAGTTTTGAGAGATTGGTGTTTCCAAACTGCCCTGGGGCCACTGATGAAACTCATGTGCCCTACTTTGCACATAGTTGACTTTAACCCTTAGTGAATCAATTACGACTATGTTCTAATATCCTAAACATTTTTTGTTAACATTTAATTTGCAAGTGGCCAGTGGAAGGACTATGTTGCATACTTTTAAATCAACAATTTCCCCCCCAAAGCTGTCTTTGCATAAATAGCTCTGCTATATCCACAAATCACTGAATCTATTTAGCATCTTTTGAAGAGGTGTAATTTTTTTGAAAATGTGACATGTTTTGAGAGTGTGTGTGTGTGTGTGCGCGCGCGCGCGCGCCAGTGCATTTGTCAACATTAGTGTAATTAGCTCAAGTTTCATCAACTAGCTGGTGCAATCTGTTCAGAAAGTGACTTGGAATGTTAAGAATCCTAATAGGCTTCTCCAACTACAGTCTGAAGCCTACGAGATTTGATTTTTAGTGCCGCCGTATGAAAATAAAATCAGAGGAAACCTTTTTAAACACAAGTCAAAAAACCACACAGAGACCAAGTCAGACAGAATTGTTTGATTAGGTGGAAATTTGTTTCTATATTTTCAGGTCCTGTGCAATTTTTGGAATGAAGCAGGGTTTTATACAGAAGAGCTAGGGCTCCAATCCTGCAAATACTTATGCACTTGAGTAACCTTACATATGTGAGTAATCTCATTGAATCCATGAATATTTGGATGATCAGGGTAATATAATAAAGTACTAGCAAATATCTATGCCTGATGAAATAACTATGCAGTGTGCCATCTCTGTACTATATTTGTTGTTGTTTTTTAAAGCATAGATACAATCTCTCTGCTTAAGGCACAAACAGGAACAAAGATTTATTTTTAAATACAAAAAGTATTTATTGATAGGGATTTGTCTCCACCAAAAGGCAGCCCAAAAATGGAGCCTCTGGAAACATCTTTAACAGCCACTTGAACAAAATCAAATTCATTTTCAAGATACTGAAGATAAAGCAGGCTTTTTCTCCCTTTAGCAGTCACTCACTCCCTCAGTTTAGGAAGAGAAGAGGTTGGGAAAACATTGAAGTGTAAAAGTCATTTAAAAAGGTATTAGCAGTTCTTTTGGTTATACAACGAGAACAACAAAAGCCATTATATATATATATATATATATATATATACATATACGTACACACACACACACACACACACACACACACACACACAGAGAGAGAGAGAGAGAGAGAGAGAGATTAACATGACTTGGTTAAGGTGAAGTCAGTGTGAGAACTGGGACTAGAATCAAGAAATAGAATGAATGCTGATTCAGCCTCTTTCTCTAGGCTCTGACTGAGAAAAGCACTTGATATGTCCATTCACAAGTACTTAAACATGTGTAAGAGCTTTGCTAGATAGGGTTGGACTTACAGATGTGCTTAAGGTGAAGCATATACTTTAGTGCTTTGCTGAGCTGGAGAACCAAAAGAGTAGCCAATGCTCCTGTTCTTTCCCATGTATGTTCATATCCTATTTGCGTACCATTGTTAGGCAAAATCATTAGGTTTGGTAGAATCTGCTCAACTGGTTTTGATGGCAGGCCTTAGTAGTAAGATGGAGGAGGGTCTGTCAGAGACACAGCAAGGAAACAAGGAATAATTTCAAGGGGAGGAAAAGATTTAAGAAAAAAGGCCAGTAAGAGAAGTTGAAACAACTCCACAAAGAAAATAATGAAAGAAAGTTATTGAGCATTTCATCAGTGAAATGCAAACATGAAAATACACTCTTATTTGATCACTTCACAAATAATTTTTAAAGATTTTTAACAGCTTTACAATGTATTTACTCATAAGCAGAGATGTACTAAAAATTAACACTTACAGGGTTTTAGCTGAAAATCATTGTTTCTTTTGGAAACAGTAGAGGGAATACAATTAAAGGTGATTTTACAATGTTTCCTGATTTATATGTATAGTATTACTGCTGTTTTGTCTAGCATCAACAAAAATCACAGAGGGCTTGTGTTGATTTTTAGCTATTTTACCTGTGCATCCATCCCATAAGTGTTGCTTATCTCCAATGTATATTACTCTTTTCGTTAAAGTGAGATATTCCTCTGCAATAGTAGTGGGTATATCTCAGTTATAAATAATGGATGACATCCTGGCCCATGATCCGAATTGTTTTGGTTGCATACCAGTGCCATAAAGCCAGCCCCAATAGCCACCTGGCATAGCTGGATCTACTCTATCTCCTCCCAACCACCACTAGCATAAGGGGGTTGCCAGGAACATGCTGTAGTACAGTGATTTCCAACCAACCAAAGTGATCTTGGAGGCATACGATATAATCTACAGCAGCTCAAAGGATTCTCTAAATTAGACTGGGGTCTTGACCAGCCTTGCAGTAGCTCTGGTGGATCAGGGCAGTGCAAAAGTGGTTTACAGCCAGCTTTCCCCGTGCCAAGCTATAGTACTGCTAAGCATATGGAGTAGGGGAAGGGATAGCTCAGTGGTTCAAGCATTGGCCTGCTAAACCCAGGGTTTTGAGTTCAATCCTTGAGGGGACCAGTTAGGGATCTGGGGCAAAAATCAGTACTTGGTCCTGCTAGTGAAGGCAGGGAGGGGGCTGGACTCAATGACCTTTCGAGGTCCCTTCCAGCTCTATGAGATAGGTGTATCTCCATAGAAGCTAATATTTCTTTGTAGTTCTGTAGGACCATCTAAATGAGGATCTCCAAGCACTATTCAAACATTACTGACTGTCTTCTCACTTACACTAGTGTGCAGTTACACCAGTGAAAAACTAGTATAAGTGTACTAATGGGTCAACTTTAGGCAACACTCTGCTACCAATTTAATAACATTGTTAATAATGGAGGTATAGCAACATGTGGGTAATTCCTTTCCTTCTAGGAATTCTGTAACAGACTTCTCCCTACAGCACTCTGATTTCTCCTAGTATGTATTGATACCAATATGACTCCATCTCAGTGGTTACACACTCAGTCTTGCGCACCAGACATTAATTTTAAAAATAACCAAATTACTATGTGGTTTGGCAGAATCTCTGGAAGTCAGGATTTTGAACAGCCACTCAAACAGATACATGTTAGACTCATTCATACGCTCATACTATTCTTCCACTCATGCAGTGAGGTTTGAGGTGGGGTTGTGTCAATGGCATTTAGTCATTCATGGCACCAATCCTATGCCCATAGAAGTCAATGGGAGTCTTCCCCATTGAACTCTATTTTCCAACACAGTAATTGAGTACAGACTTGCACCCAAATATATGTGTTATACGACTCTTGTATTCAGCACTCAAGGTACCACAACATAAGAATAATACTGTATTATGATGCTATTGTCCATCAGGGATTTATCTGGGTATCTGATATGTGAATACACGCTGACTGATTTGTTACTCCAGGTACACCAAGGATGAGCCATTAATTCCTCAAATACTGACATGAAATTATATACAAATGATGGCAAAATCCTCTCCTTGAAGGGCACCTCTACAGAAAAGCTGGTGCTTTTTGGCTCCAAAAGGAAAATGGAGACAAACTAGATATGAGGAAATTGTACATGGTTGTCTATGTGTGTAGCAGCCCACAAACAGGGGAAGAGTCATGAGATGGACTCTACGGAGTAGCTATATCAGTGCCCCAAATGGTCTATCCCATTTTCAGATGCCTCTCCAACACAACAAAACATGCTCCTTGAAGGATGTTCACCTCCTCCCAACAATCACTCCTGCCTCAAGCTTTGCTGCCTTTTTATTTTCATATCAGTTCTTCTTTGATCCTGACCATCATCCTGACCAGCATCATTTTCTGGTGAGTGCTTTGAACTTTCCCTCAGCAGGTTATTAGTCTTAAGTGAAGACTCAGCAGCCATTTCCCCTCCACCCCCTGAATGGAGAAACGCTTTGTGGATTATATTATATATATGGATGATTTTTGGTCTTTTTTACTGAAAAGAATGCATGAACTAACCCTTATATATTCAGAGTTGCATGGGATTTAGTGATATAACTCCTAATAATTTGCTGTCCAGGAATTCATTACAGTTAGATTTCTCTTCAATTTAATACGTAATAATGGTTTGACTGCTAATGAATATACATTACTAATCTAACTCCATATTATCTTACTGTCAACAGAAAATTGATCAAAACAGTGACTCGAAGCAGCATAAAAAAAGAGCAAGAAAAACACCAGGATATCAAGTCTGCCTTATTCAGGGTAAAGTGTTTCTATTCAGGTTCCTTCTTCTTACACAGTTAGAAGCATAGATTCTGTATCTAGCTACTTCTTTGACCTAGTGACTTCAAGTGCTCGTATGCAACAAAGCTGAATGGAATGGGTGTGGCAGAAACAGGTAATGAGATGCAGGCATTTTTGAAGTTATTTATTTAAATACAGCTTCAGCTAAGAGCCACAAAATCCTGACCACTGCTGTGTAAAAATATATCCCTTTACACAGTTAGGGAAGACCTGCCAACCAAGAGAACCAATTCCCAAAGCCCACCTCACATCTACCCAGCCCACCCACTTCTCCCATCACCAGCCACTCCACAACTAGAGGCTGCAAGACAATCTGCCTGCCATGCTGCAGCCAGGAAGGGCTCCAGGACACCCATATGCCTCCATTACTGCTGCTGATTCTGTGAAGAACATCTGCCAGGGAGATGAGCTACCTAGAGGAGCCTTCATGAGGTGTTGACACATCATGAGATATTGGATCAAAGTGATCTTGGTGTTGAAAGGATAGAGTGTTTTGAAGGTTCTTGAAGGAGGTGATTGATATTTGTGAAGGGAAGACCATTGGAATTGCTGGATATTTTTTGAGAGGGTTGTGTTTGTGTGTATGGGATTTCTGGATATTTTTGAAAGGGGAATGAGTACTGATAGAATTGGGGGTGGAGGGAAAGGGGAGGAGGGAAGATTATGTTACCTAAAGAATGCAACATGTATTCCCAGCTAATTTTGTGAGGGAGCTCCTTGTTACAGTTTTGGCAGTCTCTGTGGAATTAGTTGTTAGCGTTGGACCAGTTCCTAATGGACTAATATCTATACTATAAGAATGATTTTCACAGTGGGCACTAATTTTCACCCTTATTGACAGTCTCAGCAGAGTAGGCAAAGATTGAAGACAACACTAGCCTCTCACCTCTTGGGGTGATTCCCTTCAGAAAAGACCTGAGCAACACTGGCTAGGCAATATGTCCAGTATCTATCCACTGCTTTACCTGTTCCATATCACTTTCTGTGATACACTTATTCTATGGTTAAAGATGACTTCAATCACCAGGGCTGTCAAGTTGACACCTTTCACTTTCTTGGCACTGACTTCTTCTTGGGACAGTGGGTTTTGTCCAAACTTCATTGCTTGGTGTCCCCTTCTGGTTCCCCACTTTTGTGTCTATGACCTGTACCCCGTCCCTCCCCCCTTTTTTTCATTTTTTGTCCCCTGTATTTAGTTAAGTCCTAGCTCTGGGGCCCATCCCTCATCAGAGGATGAAGCTTTCTGTTGTTTTAGTGGGCTCAGCTCACCAAACCTAGCATTTAAATACCTATGTTACAATTTTTTTAAATGAATGTGAGTAAACACATGTTGAGAGGAAACAGTACCTATAACAGCAAATGTTTCTTTTTGTTGAGTGAATAACTGAGTATCAATAATTTACCTTTAGCCTTTTTTCCCCCACTTATGAAATAGCTATGAGTAGATCTCAATTTCCTCAGCTGTATTTATTTTTTGAGTTTGTTCCACAAACATTTTTAGCAATGGGTCACGAACAGTTTGCTGCAAGTAGTATATTCTTGAACTGTTTTGGTTAGTTGTGATTATGACTGGATGCATAAGTGATATGGAATAATTTCTTTTCTCTGATTGGATGAGCATAAAAGTTATAGCAAGTTCTCTCAGTAAAAACACTTGCACATGTGAATTTAAGATTTGCTTGGCATAAGAATTCCTGAAGATCAGTTTGTAATTCACTTTATGTGAAGTACTTATATTCACCTAGCTGCATTGTTTTGCTTTCAACTGATATTGGACCAAATACTACCTATGTCTTAAAGCTCATCCAATGTTACTGACTTTAGTGGGACTACAGGGGGGTATAAATGAAAGTAGCTTGGTTTACTGTGCATAACTGTTTAGAGATGCAGAATATCTGAGCAAAGAACAATATGACAGAAGTGGAACCCAATACTGATGCTAGCATAAAATGGGATGTTTTGATCCTGTATTTATAGGGTCAGACCATCCAGTCTGTTAAGGCCTGGGATAAAGCTGCCCTAAAGATGGCTTAAATGGCCATTTGAATATTCTTGCCATGCAGGATAATTCTAAGGTGACATAAAGGTGCTATAGTGGCTCCTATGGTGCCGCTCTTCCAGGCTGCTGGTGCAGGGAGTATGGCTAGGGAAAAGGGTATGTCGATGGGACACCCTTATGCCTAGCAATCCATGACTGCTAGAACAGCACCCTAGGCAGTAGGCATGAAACAGAAGAGCCCTTAGGCTGCTTTGATTTATGGTAGACCCAATAGCCAGAAGACCCCAGGATCGGGTGTGGTAGAGGTGTCTTAAAATCTTTGCACACGCTCCTTGTGAACACTACCAACACTACCACTACTAGTGGCAACTGAGGATCTGGGCCCCAGGGAGAAGCATAAAAAAATATCTGGGAAATAAGCTCTTCCACACTGTCAAAACTGGCTTGTTTCAACTATAACACCCCGAACTCCAAATTGTCTTTTAAAACAGCATAGCAGGCCATATTTTATCTTATATTAAGTTGTTGACAAGACAAGCCATTCAACAGTCTGAATATTTTATTAAAGTACTACAGCTTTTAAGTTATAATGAGATAGCCTTTTCCTTTTAAAGGAAAATCTTTATATTAAAAAACACCACTTGATCTAACAGAAGATAGCTGAATAGATGGAAAGTGGCTATTCATCTCTAGTCTATTATTTAATAATTTAGCTGTATTCAGCTATTATAATAATTCAGCTATTATTTAATAATTCAGTGATAGTCCTAAAATGGAATGTTTTCTATGCTGCCAATTCACCCTGAGGGTAAATAATCCACATCACACAAACACCATAATCAGTAAGCACCACAGGCATTTCTGTGCCTTTGCTCAAAGTGTGGAAGAAGATAAGCGCAAACAAAGACTAAATAAACTACTCCATGTTAGATTTTGCACACCAGGGCAAATTCAATCCTCATTTATGCCCAGATAACCCAGCTGAGGTCACTAGGCTCTAATTCAATGGGTTTGCATGGGAACAGCTGTAGGATGAAGTTGGCTGTGATATCTACCACTTAAGATGACTAGCAGAGCAGAAAAGAAGTGGGATTCACAATACTCTGTACAATATTTGCACCACACCTAGCTAACAGCTACAGTAAACAGAGAATGTTATTTGCAGTACTGCCTGTCATTTACACACCAAGAACAGAGCTACATGAAATTCCCAAATTTTGTTTTTATTCATACAGAGTTTTCCCCTTATTTATTTCATTAGGCTTTAAGCACCTTTGGGTCTCCCAAATTATCTGACCTTCTAGGATCTACCTTGTTTCAAGCGTAAGTTAGAGCACCTTTAGGGTTGCTCTTATACTCTGGCTCAAGAGCCCCATAGAGGGAACGGAAAAGATGGATCAGTCTACGAACTTTCCATGGGCTTTCTGCCAGCTGAGGACACCCCTCAGGTATTCCTCAGGGAACAGTTCTCTCTTCAGAGCAGCATAAAAGGACTGGGATTGAAGAGAGAATTGGGCCCTTTGTTTTCTCCTCTTTCCTTTCCTAGTAACTAGCAATAAACCAGAACCAGTTCTTTATCAAAACACTTTGGGAAAGTTTGGATGAGAAAGGTTATAGCCATGAATCATAGCTTGAAGAAATATGTAGTACACCTGTGTACACCAGTAAACTAAATTCAGTTTGCTATTTATCTACTGTATTTATCTCAGTTAAGTAAACTGAGTTTGTTCAAGATTTCCTGCTGGAAATTCTCATGATAATATGAGTATAATTGCCTTTTTATTGCTACAGACATCTGTTACACTTTTCAAAGAAAGCCAAGGGAAAAAAAAAGTACTTTCTTTCTATGGAACAAGGAATGGCTTTCCTCTAATTTTGTGTGAAATGCATTACAATACCTAAACCAAACTGGGGAGATGGCGCTGTGGCAATTCAAAAAAAAGAGTCACGGGGGGAAGGGGGGCGGACAGAAAATAAAAGCATAAATATGCATAGTTAATGCTGTAATTCCTTAAGTGACCCCATTCTTTTAACAGGAGCTGCTATACTGGAACAGAGCAGTGGTTAGCTAGTCCAGTATCCTACCTCTCCTCTCCCTTGCTGAAAACTCTTGGGGTGGGGGCAGTCAGACAGCCTATATCCAATAGCAACATGACCAGGGAAAACACCCTCTTTATCCACTGGCTTTTCTACATTCTGGAGTTATGACAAGCAGAAGCTCAAGGAAATCCCCTTTTGGCATAACTAAGGTACTGCTCTACCAGCCGTCCAGGCAGAGGTAAGGGCATACAATCAGGTCAAGCAGAACTAAAAGAGCAATAATCATGCCGACAACAGTACACTGGCCAGGGATTCAGTCCACCCTCTGGGCTAGCATACAAGTACTCACAGTGAACAAGGCATTAAAAAATTAGACACAATGGCACTAGTTTCCTGGTCTGGCTGAGCTAGGCATGGTGCAGGATGCAAGGCGGCGATGGCAAAGTGGCTTTAAACCATCTTTGCAGCTCTACATTTTAGAGCCAGCTGAGGGGTGATTTTGACCCTAGGCCTGAACTGGAGCATTTTCAGGGCTGCTCTGAATTAGGCCCAGCTGCTTATGGCCACAAAGCATCATTCTGGCAGTTGTTAATAGTCAGAACAGTGGAGATAATCTGTCCAAGTCTACTCCATTGAGAGTTGCAGTGGTGGCATAGAAATTAATTCAATATAGTCGAACCCGCCCTTCTGAAATGAGCTTAGTGTACCTTCCTGCCAGCTCAATACAAATCTTGACCATCTCAGAGGTCATGTGGTCTCTGATTAGTACATTGTGTCAGGGTGCTACAACAGTAACTTTTAATAATAACGGTGCATTTGTATAGTGCCTTTTATAAAAAAGGAAGCTCTCTACAAACATTAATTCAATCTCAATATCTGTCAGGTAGGTTTTGTAACTATTTTACAGATGGGTAAACTGAGGCACAACAAGATCAGGTGATTTGTCTAACATTCTACAATAAGTGCTCAGTCAGGAAGAGAAGTCAGTCCTCTGCTCTAGCCCTTAGATAACAGTCCACATACTTCTCATCACCTACCTCCTTACATAGTGGGATTGACAAACATTAGTGGAGGTTGTGCATTAAAAGGTGGGATTCTCCTCCCCCCAATATTGTCCCTTGCCACTGTTGTGGCAGTAAACAGGGGCCATGAAAACCACTTCGCTGTCCGAGGAAGAATTCTCTCAGCAGGTACACTCCATAGCACCAGCCTTAGATTGCCCTGCACAGGTACTATCACAAGCCTCAAAAATAAAAGATGCCTGGCAGGGGCAGGAAGGGAATCCCTACAGCAAACACAGCTACGGGGACGCTTAGCTGCCGTGGAGCAGCCCAAATATAGATGGAGGCAGGGAATCATAGTTTAGAGCACCTCCCAGATGTTTTACATCACTCTGGGGGTCACTTTGGCTCCCAACGTGGTCCAGAATCAAATGGCTGCAAAGATGCCATCTTTGTTTTCTCCTCTTCCTATGCGGCACCTCTCGGAGGCTAGCACAGAATCTCAGTCTGTATTGTGCCCTCCAGGCTGGGGGATAGGAGCTACAAGTAAGTAAATAACAGCTAAATACCCATGGTATCACTTCACCTACCATATGCAAGAATATGCCTAATTTCTCAGGAATATTAAGAATCAACATAGTAGGAACCAAAAGTACTTACCAGCTGAAAGAGAAGGAGCAAACAGTAGTCAGTTAGAAAATGGCCACTATAGGGCTACAGCTGCTTTACTCAAAGAAATGTAATAGCCCCAGAAAGGCATGATGGGAAAAAACATTCCTATTAGAGGGCAACATGGACCCGAGTAGATTTAGTAGAGATCAGCTGTTATCAATGAAGGTGGTCCTGTGCAAGGGTCTGTTGTTGTTTTGTGTTTATTGCTGACATATCATGCAATGCTTTTTTTCACTTTAATGTGGATCACAGAGACTTAGGGAAAATCCTACTGTCTAAATATTACTGGGGTTCCCTACGGCATTTTAATAAGTGTCCAAGATAGTTCTTTTCTCTGTTCTCTTTAACCACTTTGCTGCTGACTCTGTCTCAGTAGTACAGTGCACCCAAACACAAAAACAAATAATGTACTCTACTCCCCAATTAAAAACAATTCAAAGAACACTTATTGCTCCACACCCTTCACATTATCTCAAAATAGATTAGAAAATTACAAGTGCTAGGAAAATTTCACAACGTTTGGTTTCGATAACCATCCAACAGTTTACATTATCCAAAAGTTCTTGGGCTTCATTCTCTTCTCACTTAACACTGGTTTTACAGTGCTGCAACTCAACTGACTTCAATGTGGTATTTCTGATTTAACACTGGCATAAATGACAGGAGTATCAGGTCTTAGGGTCTGCAAAATTATGCTGGAAATCTTATGGTAACTCGGTGATTAATATTTCTGATGTTTCCAGTACCTAGTTTGGCTGGAATTCTGATGGGCACAGCCTTCCTTGTGGCATGTTGCCTCTTCCACTTCCAGTCTTGAGAATCCAGCTCTGCTCTTTCTGGATCTGACTAATTCCCATTCAAGTTAACTCCAGTGGGATGTACTTAAATTCTGGGAAGAGGAGAATTGCTGATATGGTCAGACCAGAAAATCCAGGCATATATAAAAATGAAAAATAACGTGAAAGTAACCCACACTTTATTAAGCTCTCTCTCTTCCTTTCTACATGGTCTCTTGTTTCAAATGTTAGAGACTGAGAAGACCTTTCAGGTCATTCAGTTCATCTCCTTGCAGATGTAGGATATTTAGTTTATCATGGGATTGTTATAAAAACAAAGAAAAAAATCCTAACAACTTCATCCAGACACAAAGTCCATACAAACCCAGCCAACTCCTTCTGAAAGCAAAAATTGGATTAAGTCTTGAAGAGCTGGTAAAGAGCACAAAAGACAATCACTCCTGGTTAGAGCAGAGGTCAATGGGGAAGTGTGCAGATGCTTGAATTTTTTACTGTACAGTTTGTATTATGTTGTATTTAATTGGATTAGAGAGAAGGAAAGGACCAAAGTTCAATGCTTCTTATCACTTATCCTTCATGAGAATAGCTATTAGCCTTTTCATTAAAAATAATAGTAACTGTACAAACATAAGTAAGTTGCATCAGAAGCACAATCTTACTTTTTTTGGAATTTGGAGTAACTAACAGTAAAACAACCAGTGGGCAAACAAGGACTGAACTGAATAGATGAGTGAGTACTAGAAAGTCTGGAAGCAGCCCTGATTTTGTTAATACTGGACAAGGAACTGCTGTTTAAACTGAAGGTTTTAAACAGAGGCTGGCTTTTAATCAAATATATCCTCAATGATAAAAAAAGAATTTGTACATTCAGCCACAGTGAGCTAGGTTAGACAGCTAGCTGGGAGCCATAATTGTGTTCTGATTTATAATGTACCTATTCTATTTGCTTTGTAAATGGCTTTGGAAATCTGGAACAACTATGACTACTAAAAAAAAAAAAGTGACATTTGAAGATCTTGGAGTCATCATGCACACCTGGCACGTGCAGCACTCATGTTAGATAGGGGGGTTGACATTACATTATGACATTACACAGCAGTGCAGTATTTCTGATGGATATAAGTGGCTACTCATTCAGCAGTGAATGTGTATTTGGAGTCGCTTTTCAAGACATTTGCCATTGTCATAGGCATAATGAAAATCTCTCTCTGAATCGCATGATGGTTCAGCAGCTACTGTGGCATGACCTTTGACCCCTTCAGCCAGGTTAAGAACTGAAATCACAGTGGATGGCCATATGAGCCTGAACATAATGCGCAACAGGCCACTCTTTTGTGGAGTTCAGTGAATTAAAGATGCCTTTAAAACCACAGTTGACAGATAGAGATGTGCAATATGGAACCTGTGGAGGTGCTGCATTCTTTGCATTCTCAGGATACTGCTAGAAACTGAGACATGCAGAAACCAGTTTAAGCATGTGCCAAGGATGGTCTAAATTGCCCAGTGGCAACATTAAAGAGTAAAATAATTGTGTTTTTACAGCCAATCATTTCCTACCTTGTGAATAAAAGTAAACCAGTCAGCTGAAGCTGCACCCAACCTAGATGAGTGTCAGTCAGCTATGAATGGAACCCACATATTTGCTTTATTTTCCATACTTTATTTTTGCAAATTGTTTTCTGAGTTCTAAAATAATCTCAGTGAGGAGAATACCAAGAGAACATCCGCTCACAATACAGAGTGTATTAAAAACAACAAACTGAGTATGTGATAACTTGCACCGTATCTATGAGAATGCATCATTAAACAGAAGAATCACAGTGGAGAAGCCACTTCGAAAGCATTGGGTTATGCAGTTTGGACTCTCCCAGGTGTTCAGTGTAGCATTCACCCAGGATGTGGGAAACCCAGATTCAGCCCTCACTCTGCATGAGTTAGAACCTGCACTTAACTGCAGATCTCCTTCCAGCAGGTGCCCTGGTTACTGGGCTAGTTTACAGTGAGGTACTTTCAGTCTCTCTTGTAGCAGTTCCACATTTCTGTGGAACAGTCAATGGGCTATAGCAACAGAAAATGAGATGGATACTACAGCCCAATGGCACTCAGCTAGGATGTGGGAGACCCAAGTTCAAGACCCTTATCTAATTACTGTTTAATCATTTATAAAAAGTGGAGCAATTTCCATACAACACATTGAGAGAGGCAGTCGTTAGTGCACTGTCATGGGAAGTACACACATGTGCTCAAATCACTGCTCTAACTCACGTGGGGGGAAGGGACTCAACCTAGGTATCTAAAAGGGTGTCAGGTATCTAAAAGGGTGTCATAAGGAAGAGGGAGAAAACTTGATCACCTTAGCCTCTAAGGATAGAACAAGAAGCAATGGGCTTAAACTGCAGCAAGGGAGGTTTAGGTTGGACATTAGGAAAAAGTTCCTAACTGTCAGGGTGGTTAAACACTGGAATAAATTGTCTAGGGTAGGGAGGTTGTGGAATCTCCATCTCTGGAGATATTTAAAAGTAGGTTAGATAAATGTCTATCAGGGATGGTCTAGATAGTATTTGGTCCTGCCATGAGGGCAGGGGACTGGACTCGATGACCTCTCGAGGTCCCTTCCAGTCCTAGAATCTATGAATCTAAGTCTCTCACATCTTCAGTGACAATGCTAAGCTCCGGGTTAGAGGGTGACAGCATCACCTGTATTGTTTCATGTGGGGTTCAATCTGGTATGTGACCTTTTAACATACCTACTGGCTTGGGCCTCAATGGTGAGCTAGGTGGGGGAACGTCTTGTTTGAGGCTTCCACCACATGTCAGGATTGAGGCAGCTGTGTCCATCGGCAGAAATTTAGGCACCTAGAGATTTTAGGCACCTACAGGATTCCGTGGAAGAGGAATGGGGATTTTGAATATCTACATTTTGGATTTAGGTGCCTAAAGTGGCATTTAGGAACCTAAATTCTTTTGTGGATCTAGTCCTAAGTGCCTAATGCACTGTTGAAAATGAGACATAGGCTCCTAGGTCACTTAAGCACTTTAGAAAGGTTAACCAGCTTGCTTCTTTACCAGCTATCACACCAACTTCTCTTCAGCTATGTCTATGGATGCTCTCACTCCACAAATCAGCTTGCACACCTTTTCCTAAAGGAGCAGGATTTTAATACTCTTCCACTGAGGTCTGATCGAGTGACCACTGAATTCAATGAGAGTCTTTGCAAAATCACTGACTTTGTATTCAATTAACTTTGGATCAGGCTTTTCCTCTTCATCATTGACTTAGACCTATTTGAGGAAACATCTGTTTTTCTTTATTTCATGGTAAGTTCAAGCCCAGTAAAACTCAGGGTTTAGCCTTCGCCTCTGGGCTGAGAACAAGCACAGATTAATTTTACCAAGATGGGTTCCTCCTCCCCACCCCCTCGCATTGTCCCCCTCCCGCATATGCACAGAAATGAAAGAAAGAAGAAGAAAAGTAATTTTTCACTTTTCTCTTTTTGCTTGTTTGTTTTGGTTTCTTTTGAGCAAAAAAATCTTCATTTCATTTGAAAATTTGTTTTTTTTTAAACTATTCAATTTTCAAATGAGAAAAACTGTTTTTCCCCCCACACTTTCTTTAATTCTTTAGGCACTCATTCAATTGACTCCCACTCTCCAGCATTGCGCTACATAATATTTTGTACTTCTACAGAGATTTCCACCCAAGTATTGTACAAAAAATTAATTAATTCCTCTTACAGCGCTCAAGTTCCCCTTCTCCCCTCTCTCCCCTCCCACCGCCATAGTTTGCAGCTAGGGAAACAGAGGCACAGATGAATTAAGAAACTTGCCCCAGGTCATAAAGGGAGTCTATGTCATAGCTAGGAATAGAATCCATCTCCTTGACTCAGAGTCCTACACTTTAATGACAAGCTTAGCCTTCCATCTCAGTCTGCTCAGTAAAACCAACTCAAAGAAGACATTTTAAACCCCACATCCAAACAAAACCAACTTTTCCTCCTTGACTCTTCTCCTTTCCATTAACTAAATCCTAACCAATTTCCTGATTAATAAAATAAATATTATTGACTTTTTCTCAGTTTATTTTCACAACTATCTAATCTCTTTGGGGCAGGCACCATCTTTTTGTTCTGTGTTTGTACAAAGGGGTCCTGCTCCATGACTGGGGCTCCTAGATGCTACAGTAATACAAATAAATAAATAAATAAATAAATAAATAATAAAACATATTGGAGGTTTTTGTACAGGGAATATCTATAAGCAATGGATGAGAGTAAGAAAAGGACATTTAAGGTAAATATCAGGAATAAATTCCTAACAGTGATATCTCAGACTGAGGAACAGGCAAGAAGTCCTAGTGTCTGAATCATTTAAAACTACTGTTGTATGCAGTGTTGTTGTAGCTGTGTTGGGGACCCCCCCTAGGCATAGCTACCAGGTAACTCGGGAGAGTGGAAGACCAAAGTGTCGATGAAGCTCTTTTGCTCTGGGCCTAGCGGAACCCCCAGACTCCATCTTGTGAACTCTCACTTACTTCTGTGTGTAATGCTTACAGGCTACAGCAAAAATGTATTGGTCAGCGTTTTTAGCAGATGGCTTCAGTTTCACTCACACTAGCAGAAATAATAGAGATAAGAAAGAGGAATAGTTAGTTTTGCAGATGTCTAACTCAAGGCCGCAGAGACTGGGAAAGTTTTCTCACAGGCGTATGGGAACTTTTCTAATTGTAACGGCTAGAGAAGGGAGGGGTGGGAGGAATACTAGGGAGTTAACAGACAGAGGCTTACATAGAAACTGCTTGAAGTATAAAAAGGTAAAAGTTATTTGTATTTGTGGCACTGGATTTGAGACATGCTGGTCTCCTAGTGTCATTTCAGAGCTCTGGAATAAACTTGGCTTGCTTTCTCCCCTCGGTGTCTTTATTGGTGCTAAGCACACCGGGCCAACGGACCCTTTGAAGTCCGCCTCGAGCCCCTCAGGCGGTGACAG